>NW_012106809.1:300790-313774 GCF_000951045.1 Mandrillus leucophaeus
TTTGTTTTTTAACTAAATCGCAAGCCTCACCCCTCGGCAAATTTTTTGTGGCAGTCCATGGGATATAAATTTATCAAGCTAGGTGTGGTGGCTCATGTCTGTAATCCCAACACTTTAGAAGGCCGAGGCGGGCCGATTGCCTGAGCTCAGGAATTTAATACCAGCCTGAGCAACATGGTGAAACTCTGTCTTTACGAAAAATTAGCTAGGCGTGATGTCGTATGCCTGTAGCTCCTACTGGGGAATCATCTGAGCCCAGGAAGTCAAGGTCACGGTGAGCCGTGATCGTGCCTGGGTGACAGAGTGAGACCCTGTCTTAAAAATAAATAAGTAAATAAATAATCTGTTGAGGAAGCCCCACCTCTCACAGCATTAACTGCTCCAGTCACTTGGTGCTATTCAATGACAGCCTATTTGGCAATTCTTACTGCCTATTATTTGAGAACTTATTACCCATCAGAAACTAAGAGTTTTGCAAACATTACTATTAATTATAGCAAATATATACTTTGGACTTACCATGTGCAGGTCTTTGCTAAGGGCTTTATGTGCATTATTTCATTTAATCCTATAAGATTGATGATTTGCCAATTTTACAGACGAAAAAACAGACATAGTAGTTAGGGGTTGGTGGTGTTTTGTTTGTTTGTTTGGAGACAGAGTCTCACTCTGTCGCCCAAGCTGGGGTACAGTGGCACAATCAGGACTAATTGCAGCCTCGACATCCCAGGCTCAAGCAGTCCTCCCACCTCAGCCTCCCTAGTAGCTGGGACTACAGGCATGTACCACCACATGCGGTTAATTTTTGTATTTTTTGTAGAGACAGAGTTTTGCCACGTAGCCCAGGCTGGTTTTGAACTCCTGGGCTCAAGCCATCTGCACACCGTGGCCTCTGAAAGTGCTGAGATAACAGGCATGAGCTACCATGCCCCGCCTGTAGTTAGGGTTTGGACACATTCTGCCTGACACCAACATCTATCCTCTTTTAACAGATTACGTAGCCTCTTTGTAGTAATGAATGTTGAGTGAATGTGTCAGTGAACATTGCCAGGGTATACATATTTTTCTAATTATAAACTGAAGAGAACAATCCACCGTGCCCCAGCACCTGCATCATACACCTGCATCATACCTGCTCTAAAGCACTTACCGAGTTGTATTGCAATGGTTTGTCTACACAGTTAGTTTTCCCTAGAACGACTTATTCAAGGCCAGGGGCTATGTCTTACTCCTTTTTTTAATGTCCCCAGGGATTAGCTAGTTCTTGGGAAACAACGGGGACTCAAAATAGTTTGCCAAGTGAATGATTGAGAGGTCCAATCAAGCTACTACTTCCCTTCAGTGCTGCACAGTGCAGCAAATAACCAGCTCAGATATGGGTTCAAAGACCACAGGTTTCTCCTTGGACAGCTCAGCTCTCCTCATAACTCCATAGTATGGAGTGGTTGCATCCGGAAGAGGGGGAGGAAGTTCCAAATACTAAATAATCCAGGTTTGGGTTGGAAAACAAGGTTGAAGTTACTCATTAGCAGGTGAAAGGGTCAAGGGTCGAATGCAAGGGAGCTGAAAGCAGAGTGGACTGAGCAGCCAGTAGGGGAGAGCAGTTAAGGCACACACAGCACCAGCTCCCTCCTGCCTGAAGATGTTCCACCAAATTTGGGCAGCTCTGCTCTACCTCTATGGTGTTATCCTTAACTCCATCTACCAGTGCCCTGAGCACAGTCAACTGACAACTCTGGGCGTGGATGGGAAGGAGGTATGGACTGAGATTGGGGAAGCCTATGGTGGAGGCTCTGAGGGACTCGGGTGGATGGCCTAGAATGACTGGAGACTGTCTTGGGAAAGGAAGGGAGGAATGGGGTGTGAGTGTTGTGATAATGAAAGCAAGAAGAAAAATATCAGTACTGTGGCCATCAATGCAAAGGCATGGCAGAATTAGGGGGTGGGGTGATTACCCAGGTTGATTGGAGAGGGACAAAGAGGAAAAGTCATTTAATGACTCTGTCATGGATCCAATCCCAAGTTGGAAAGAGGAAGGCAGCCAACACCTCTACCCCTAAGTCTTGCTGTCCTGACTGATAAAGAGGTTGGACCTATCCTGTGCTGGCATCCACCCTCTTTTGCTCCCTTCATTGTCTCTCCAGTTCCCAGAGGTCCACCTGGGCCAGTGGTACTTTATCGCAGGGGCAGCTCCCACCAAGGAGGAGTTGGCAACTTTTGACCCTGTGGACAACATTGTCTTCAACATGGCTGCTGGCTCTGCCCCGATGCAGCTCAACCTTCGTGCCACCATCCGCACGTGAGTGGTGAGGAGGCAGAAGCATCACTAGGTTCAGTCTCTGCCCAAAGTGTGAGAATCCACCCACCAAGAGCTGGCCTCTTAGCTGATATATCTACTATGCTTGGCCCACAGAATTCAATGGCTGTATTAATTGCCCCCTGGAGAGAGATGTGCCTAACCAATGCTTGGTAGCTTGAAACCCAAGGAGAGCTGGGCTTCAATAAGGAGTACAATTGAGTAAATAGAAGTTGGGACAGGCTAGGCGTGGTGGCTCACACCTGTAATCCCAGCACTTTGGGAGGCTGAGGCGGGTGGATCACGAGGTCAGGAGATCGAGACCATCCTGGCTAACACGGTGAAACCCCGTCTCTACTAAAAATACAAAAAATTAGTTGGGCATGGTGGCGGGTGCCTGTAGTCCCAGCTACTTGGGAGGCTGAGGCAGGAGAATGGTGTGAACCCGGGAGGCAGAGCTTGCAGTGAGCCAAGATCATGCCACTGCACTCCATCCTGGGCTACAGAGCGACACCCAGTCTCAAAAAAAAAAAAAAAACCAGAGCTGGGACACTGTGGTTGGGGTGATGCTCATTCTTTCCTCCTTGCCACCACCACCTCTGCAGAAAAGATGGGCTCTGTGTGCCCCGGAAATGGATCTACCACCTGACTGAAGGGAGCACAGATCTCAGAACTGAAGGTTGGTTCTTCCCAGCCCTCACCCTCCCCAAGTCCCTTGAAGCTTGGTTCTGCATCTGTGTTCTCACACTTCTCCCACCTACCTTGACAGGCCGCCCTGACATGAAGACTGAGCTCTTTTCCAGCTCATGCCCAGGTGGAATCATGCTGAATGAGACAGGCCAGGGTTACCAGCGCTTTCTCCTCTACAGTGAGTAGGGATATAAGGCAGGAAGGGTTGGAGGGAAACAAGGGAGGGCAAGAGAACTCCTCACTCTGGATCCTATGACATCCTCCCAGGAAGAGCTAGGTGCTTCCAGGGGTTTTGACTGGCCTGGCCCCACCTTGCCCTTCCAGATCGCTCACCACATCCTCCCGAGAAGTGTGTGGAGGAATTCAAGTCCCTGACTTCCTGCCTGGATTCCAAAGCTTTCTTACCGACTCCTAGGAATCAAGGTAAGGTGTTAAAGTTTCACAAAACAGGATTAGGACTCACCAAGTCTTCTGGGGTTACAGGGTGAAAGAGGCTCGTGTGATGTCACCAGAGGGATGTGGCTAAGAGCTGTCATGTCACCTGAGGGAGGCAGGATGGGTTCTGGGCTACTCAAGAGAGGTTTCAGAGTTTGCACTGGATAAAGGGGGCAGAGGGTCATACGTGGAGGGAAAAGGCCCTGAGAGACTCCCCTTTGACACAGGGAATGAAAGAACACATTCTCCGCCACCCCATTACTATCAACTTTGCTTTTCTCCCTGGACTTCTTTTCTGTCCTCTTTTTTTTCCCTTCTCCCATCACAGAGGCCTGTGAGCTGCCCAGTAACTGACCTGTAACTTCGTCTAAGTCCCCACATGGTACAATGGGAGCTGAGTTGTTGAAGGGAGAAGCTGGAGACTTCCAACTCCCATTCAAGATAATAAAGATGATTTTTCAATCCTCATCTCATTCTGGGGTTTGTCTCCAGACATCATTCCCACTCCTCCCATTTCAACACTCCCCCTGGATCCTCTACCACCTAAACCCCCAGATGGACGGCGTCAGGAAGAACAGAGTGGCAGTAACTCTCACTTTGTAGTGGTATATTTAGGATTTGATGTGACACAGTTATTTATTGCTGAGTGAGCAAACCCCTAGTCCCCAAGTGGGGACTACAGGCTTCAGTGCTTCCCCCACACTGCCTGAACTACCAGCCCTTCTGCATTGGCCCTCCTGCCAATACTGCCTGCACTGTCCCCACTCCCTCTGGCTCCCATGATCACCAGATCCGCCCTGCAGGCTCCCCGTCACCTGTGGGGCCCTATCCAGACCCCCTAATCCACTTGCCTAGCAGTCCCTTGGTGGCTCAGATCCCGAGATCCAAGGAGTACCCTGGGTGTCCCAACCCCTCTCTTACTGCTATCCTGCTCTGGTCTCCTGCACCCCAGGAGAGTTTTGAAAGGTAGAGAGAACCCTTTGGTCTTTATTCTCCACCACCACACTTTTTTTTTTTTTTCTTGCTTTTAAAAAGTGGAGGTGGAAAAAAAAAACTGAAGGTGGGAGAAATTTAAAAGCAAAAATAACAGCTGGTGAATCCAAGGGCAGTGCCCTCACTGTCGATAAACACAAACACCCTAAATAGCTCTGTTCTCTCCTATGTATGAAGGGGGGCCCTACACCCTCATACTATGGGGTTTCTTCCCAATCCCTGAGGTCCTTATGCTTACAATTTGGGTCATGCCCCACACTTTTCTCCTAAAGCCCACACTCTCTTCACCCTTTGCCCCCACACCACCCCATGGTCACAGCCCCTTTCCTGGGTCTCCCCTCTGCTCCTCACCCTCCCTCTCCAACCCCTCACTCTCCCAATCAGTGGCCTCCTCATCCCCACTGGGCTCCCGGAGGCTGACAGCTAGCACCAAGGCCTGCAGGAGACCAAAGAGGCAGGCAAAGTGCAAAGGGTGGGCAGTAAGTAGGCTCAGAACAGCATGGAGCCCATGCAGGGCAGCCAGGAAGGACAGTAGGCCATGTAGCCAGAGGCCCAGCGGTCCACGCAGGCCCAGTGTGTCCAAGGCTGCCCGCAGTGGTCGTGAGCACAGGGCCAGCAGGGCAGAGGCCAGCAGCTCCAGCAGATGCAGGGTCAGGTTGGTGGAGATCTGCAGACACTCCTCTGGTCCCCCCAGGTACCGGGAGGGAGCTCCTGGTTCCCCCCGCAGCCAGCCCAACAGCTTCTCACGCCTGCCAGGTTTCTCCACTGGGGCTCCTGGCCCAGGGACGCTCATTCCCCCTTCAGGCAACACCCCTGGTCTCCTGGTGCCACCTGAATCCACATGATCCCATCCGAGTTCGGGACTGGCCCCTCCAGCCTCCAGTCTCCCAGACTCTTGAGTGCTAGAGATAGGCTGGACCCACTTGAGGGAATCAATTCTTTTGCTCCCTAGTTGCTCAACTTGGGGCTCAGTGCTTGGTTTGGAAGCAGCCCTAGAAACCCTCAATGCCCCTGAGTCCTTGGTCTTGGGATGCCTCACATCTTCCATGGTTTCTGGGGCACTATCCCAGTCACTTCCTGAATTCTCCGAGGAGCTGTCCACCCATCGGGGTTCTGGGTCAGGTGGGTCAGGCCTCACTGGTTTCCGGCGGCCCCAAGGGCGAGGTAACCAGCCACCAAGCCGTCGCAGGAACATGGCTGGGGTGTGTAATGGGCCCCCAGATTCTGAGGCTGCTTCCTGGCACTACTCAGACTCTCAGGATCTCCTCAGAAGCCAGAGTCTTTCTGGCTCAGAACAGCTATTTGCCTGGTGATGCAGTCCCACTCTGAATTCAGAAGTGGCTCCTCCCTTCTCGGAATGGTCATGCAGCCTCAAGTGTGGCAAGTGGTTTGGTTCCTCTTCAGTTTTGGGGTAAAGAGAGGCACACCCAAATTCATTCACCATCCACACCCCCACAAACAAGATTCCAAGAGTCTCAGATCTGACAAGGCCTGGGTCACCACCAGAGAGTCCTCTCTGTGTTTCCGGATTTCCTTCCCAGCAGGCATCACCCCAAGTTTCACTCACCAAGGCCACACCCCAAGGTGCCCCAGAAACTGGGGCGGCAGTGCTCCATCCAATAAAGCAGGCAGGAAGGTGGCCCCAGGTCCTAGGTGCTCCTGGATCGTGTAGTCTTTAACTGCTGCCCCAAGGGACCTCGAGGAATAGGAATTCTCTTTGTTACTAGGCGGAATGAAAGTGTCCAGCAAACTCCAGCCAGCAGCGTTCGTCCCTTGATTTAGAGGGGGATGATTTCTACAAAGTGGCCCGATTGGCCCGCGAACACGCAGCAGAGACGCGGCCTCTGCAAGGTCAGAACTAAGATGTCCTCGGAGATCCCCAGTCGCGAGGCAAAGTGCGGGCCTACTTCAGGACTCACGCGTCCGGGCGCTTTGCGCGAGGACCGCTCCCGAGCCCAGCGTCGGCGCTGCGGCCTCGGGGAGCCGCTGGGAGCCGCGGAGCCCGGAAGCAGCTGCACCGGGACTGGAAGGACCCGCGGGGGCGGTGCCGCAGCTCATGGGGCGGACCCTGCGAATCGACCGCCCCCGTATCCCCCGCGCTGTCCGTGCGCGCCAGACCACGGAGCGCCAAGCTGAGATTAGCAAGGGCCAGGTCCTTAATTTAAACCCAACTCCTCATTTTCCCGAGCTTCTCATGCTCCCCTGAACTGGGTCGCCCCCCTACAGCCCCCTGCCCCTGGGTTCTTCTCCACATTCCCCACCACTCCTCCATTTCGCATCCAAGCCTTCATGAAAGGCCTTCCTAGAAAGGAAAAAATGAGTCTTGCGACTGGAACAGCCCTCCCCTCCCCCTCTCTGCAAATTTTAATTCCTCTTCACAACAGTGAGCTCTTCTTGTGCCTGGCATGAGCAAGACAAGGGGATGGGTGGTGGGAGGGTTGGGAAGTGTGGGAAAGAAAAGTGTACACAAATAGGTGGAATGAAAAAGCTTGACTTAAAGTTTAGATTTGGAGACCAGAGTTCTGGTTCCAGTTCATCTAAGCTTAATAATCGTGGGCCTTCCTATCACACTGGCCTCTTCCAGCAAAACCCTAACCCATTCTCATCTCTAGGGGCCTTCTTTGACTTCCCTTATTACCCTGTATTTTTGATAACATGGGCTGGGAGTGGTGGCTCATGCCTGCAATCCCAGCACTTTGGGAGGCTGGGGCCAGCACATCACCTGAGGTCGGGAGTTCCAGACCAGCCTGGCCAACATGGAGAAACCACATCTCTACTAAAAATACAAAATTAGCCGGGTGTGGTGGCGCATGCCTGTAGTCCCAGCTATTTGGGAGGCTGAGGCAGGAGAATCACTTTAACTTGCCAGGCGGAGGTTGTGGTGAGCCGAGATCACGCCATTGCACTCCAGCCTAGACAAGAACGAAACTCCGTCTCAAAAAAAAGGAAAAAAAAAATTGATAACATGGCTGTTTCCCCCTTCAGCCATGAACTTTTTTGAAGGTTGGGAATGTCTTTACCTGTATTCTTGGCACATAGTATATGGACTTATGTTTGTGAAATCAGTGAATTGGCTGTAGTCAGGGAACTCCTCTTGGGGGAAGTGAGACTTGCATGGAGCTGGGCAACTCATGGTCCAGGAGGGTTGAAAGAATAGGTGGGGCACTCCCAGGAGGGGCTGGGACCTGAAAGTGAACCCAGATTGGCAGGGAGGTGACCTTATCATTGCCACCTGGAGAGGCTGCCCCTTCTGGCTCAGGTGGGACTTGCATGTGGCTCCCAGGCTTGTTTGGCTTCCTCAAAATAGCTTCCAGAAAAGTGAATAAACCACAAAAGGTTGATTTATTTATCACTTTCAGCCCGTCTCTTACAAAGACAGAGTCCACTGACCAAAAACTGAGGATCTGCAACTGGGCAGATTCCAGGAAGGGGAAGTCAAAGGGCCCAGGTCAGAGGCCCAAGTTCAGACTTCAGCAGCAGACCGGGGTCAGACTTTACCAAAGTCAGAACTCAAGGTTCATGTAAGTCCTTAGATCCCGCTCCCAAGCCCTGTCTTTCTCCTCCCTCCTTCTCTCCTCCTTCCGGCTCAGCGTGGCCACCCGAGGGGCTCTCTCCCTCCCAGCCACAGCTCGGGTATCCCAAGCTGGGAAATGTGTTACTCGGGGCTGGGGTGCTGATCTGTAGCCTAGTCCCTCCTGGTCCCTCTTGAGGACAGTGGGGATGGGGTTGGCACGGCCCTCACCCCGGGGTCCCAGTCCCATTCCTGGCTCCCAGCCCCCCCTCAGTAGGAGTTTGAAGCCCGGGCTGGAGATGGGCACCCCAAGTGGAAGGTTGGAAGGCTGAGGACCCTGGGACAGTGACAGCAGGTGAGCAGTGGATGTGCGGTGGTTGGAATCTTGGAAGTGGGTGTCACAGGTCTCGCAGTACTGGAGGGAGGGAGTAGGAGACCTGCACAAAAAGAAGAAAAAGCATTAACGGCAGGGGAAGGAAAAGGGGAAGAGTTGAGGCCTGAGAGAGGGCTGGCAGGGTAGGAGAGGATCCTTTCAGCTTTTCTGCTAAGGAACAAATTGCCGGCTAGGCATAGTGGCTCACACCTGTAATCCCAACACTTTGGGAGGCAGAGGTGGGCAGATCGCTTTGAGCTCAAGAGTTTGAGACCAGCCTGAGCAAAATGGCAAAGCCTATTTTTTTTTTTTTTTTTTTTGAGATGGAGTCTTGCTCTGTCGCCCAGGCTGGTGTGCCGTGGCTGGATCTCAGCTCAGTGCAAGCTTCGCCTCCCGCGTTCACGCCATTCTCCTGCCTCAGCCTCCCGAGTAGCTGGGACTACAGGCGCCCGCCACCTCGCCCGGCTAGTTTTTTGTATTTTTTTTAGGAGAGACGGGGTTTCACTGTGTTAGCCAGGATGGTCTCGATCTCCTGACCTCGTGATCCGCCCGTCTCGGCCTCCCAAAGTGCTGGGATTACAGGCTTGAGCCACTGCGCCCGGCCTACTTTTTTTTTTTTTTGAGATGGAGTCTTGAATCTGCTGCCCAGGCTGGAGTGCAGTGACATGATCTTGGCTCACTCTAACCTCCACCTTAGCAATTATCCTGCCTCAGCCTCCCAAGTAGCCGGGATTACAGGCACATGCCACCATGTCCCAGCAAAACCTGCTTTCTACAAAAAATATGCTTGAGCCCAGGAAGTGGAAGTTGCAGTGAGCTGAAATCACGCCACTGCGCACCAGCCTGGTGACAGAGTAAAACCTTGTCTAGGGGAAAAAAAAAAGGGACAAATTGACTTCCTTCCTACTTAATAATGAGGGAATCCAGGCTGGTCCAAAGGTGGTGGTGTTATCTGAAATGACTGTTCACTCAGTTACAGATCAAACTCCTTACTCTACTTTTCCCCTCCTTCTCACTACTGGTCTTAAAAACAAATTTCTTTAAACCATTGTGGGACCCAGAGCAGACGAGTTGAAAAGAAAAAATTGTAACCAGGCCTAGCAAACTCTTGGGCAAGGGGAGGGATACTAGTGATAATGACTACAGCTAACATTCATATATTGCATACTATGCAGCATGCACTATTCTAGCATTTTACATATATTAACCCATTGAATCCTAACAACAATCCTTACTATCCCATTTCTAAGATGAGAAAACTGGAACATGTAGACATTAGGTTGTTTGCCCAAGTAAGTGAAATCAGGCTTTAAATCCAGGGAGCTCATATTCATAACCACTTGACTATACTACCTTGTCAACCTACACATGAGGATAAGGAAAGAACTCCTCAGCACTGTGCTGGGGCCTCTTGTGTGGAGTGGCTGGGAGAGGCAGAACACAATGAGACAGGGGTCTGAGCTAAAGTTTCCCCTCACCGGTTCTCTGGGCTCCTTGTCTCTCCATGGCTCTCCCTGACCATGCGGGCCACCTCAGGAAAGCCAGCTTCTTCAGCGAGCTGAGCCGCATCCCTGCCACCCAGCTCACAGACCCCCACCCAGGCAGCCCCACGGCCCAGGAGATAGCTCACAGCTGCCCCCTGGCCCGCTCGAGCAGCGCACATCAGTGGGGTCCACCAGAAGGCATCCCGAGCATTGATATTCCCCCCAGCTCCTCCTGCCTCATGGGGCTCCAGCAGTCTCCTAAGTTCTGCCAGGTCCCCCTCCTGGGCTGCCCTCAGTATCCGGTGAGTCATCTTATCCTCAGCCTCAAGGGATCTCCCTTGTCCATATCTTCCTGATACTCCTTCTGCCACTGCTTCTGCTGCAGCTGCCCCCATTATTCTTCTTTTCTTTCTCTTTCTTTCTCTGGCAGGTTCAGTGTGAGATCTCTGGGAGTCAGGAACGCAGCTCTCATCCCCAATAAGGGCCTCATAGAAAGCTCGGGCTGCAGCTCCATCCAGGGTGGACTCTGGCTCCTCGGGCTGTGGCTGCTGCTGCCCATCCTTCCAGAGGTCGCTGGGGTCAGTGGCTGGGGTGAAGGTGATGAGGAAGGGCCGGGACATGGCTTTTGGGAGAACTGAGAAAATGATACCAGGCAAGGGAAGGATGCGACAAGCAAGCCAAGCTCCTGGTGACTCTGTAGCAACCAGAGCCTCAGGGACCTGCTGGGATGATAAAAAGTAGTCAAAAACACTTTCCTGCCGCTAAAGTGACCCCACAACTTAAGACTCTGCAGGGTCTAAGGGAGAGAGTATATGCGTAAAAACACGAAACCCTACAATACCGACTTTGCTCCTTAGTAAAGATTAATCAAACTCCATGAGACAGTCGTCCAGAGGTCCTGCGTCCGGCCCCCACCCCCATCCTTACCAACAATAAATACCAGCCTCTTTCTGAAATCACTTTCTTACCCCGTAAAACACACGTACCAGTAGGAAAAAAAAAATCAAACCTGGCCCTTTAAGTCTTCCGTGATCCCATTTCAGTTTCCTCTTCCCAAACAAAAATAGACGGGTCACTCCCTAGAAGATCTCGGGGAGAGGCTCCTATACGTGTTGCTGTGTAGCTTCCGTACCGCAAAATGGCGCTATTCTGATCAGCAGAGTTGACACAATCAAATAGCCACACGGCACGGAGACGCATGCGTGGCGACAACAACAACAAAAACCACCACCCACATTACTTGATGGCTCAGGCGTGCGCAAAGCTCCCGGTTCAGTTTCCCGCGCTGGAACTTTTCCAATAGTAAACGAGCAAAGCTCCGCGCGCCCAGGTGGCGCGAGCGCTAGGATCTGTCGGTTGGGGTCCTACTTTTACATAACGCCCCCACAATGCCCTTCGCCTTCCTCTACGTGGCCCCCGCTCCAAGCCCATTTTCTGGAGCTAGGAATCCACTCTCTGGGTTAGGAAAGGCCCTCAGGAGGCGGAGGGAAACCTGTGGAATGCCGAGAAGCCGTGTAATGAAATAACGTCACGCCTGCCCCTCACCATTACTCTGACCAGGGTTCGAAGGTCACACTTAGAGACTAAGGGGAAATGGAGAAGTGCAAGGGGACGAGCAGAATGGCTGGCACCACCTCAGGTTAGCGCACTGGGCCGTTCTGGTTCTCACACCGCCCAGCCCAGCCCAGCCCAGCCCAGCCCACCCAACCCAAGTCCCTACGCATGGAGCCAAGCCGCACCTCTCGCCTCATGAGGCCGGAGCCCGGAGTAAAACAGAAGGCCCGTCAAGGGCCTCTGGCGGGACTGACTCGCACTAGGGGCCCAACAGGCAATAAGGACCCAGCGCATTGGCCAAGGATAGGCCAGTCCCCAGGGAAGCAGCACCGCGCCGGGACTAGAGGGCAACTGTGAGGAGAGCTGCGGGGAGGGGTCCAGCCTGGCTCCCTCCTTTCCCCGCCCTAAGTCAGCCTCTTCGCCCAGTGAGCACACAACGGTATTGCCCAGGCTCCCAGGCCCCGAACGCCATACCTGGTTTCCGCTTCCGGTGGCTTCTCGTTGCGCCCCGCCCGCAAGCGTCCTCCTCCGGGGCTTCGTGACAGCCAGGTCGTGCGCGGGTCATCCTGGGATTGGTAGTTCGCTTTCCCTCACTTAGCCGGTTTCTCTCTCTACCGGGGACTCCGCGTCCCGGCATCCACCGCGGCACCTGACCCTTGGCGCTTGCGTGTTGCCCTCTTCCCCACCCTCCCCAATTTCCACTCCCCCAACCCCACTTCGCCTGCCGCGGTCGGGTCCGCGGCCTGCGCTGTAGCGGTCGCCGCCGTTCCTTCGAAGTAGCAACTTCCCTACCCCACCCCGGTCCTGGTCCCCGTCCAGCTGGTGAGTCTGAGGTCTTCGCTGCTCCTAGTCCCTTGTCGCTGGGAGCCGCACATGGGTCTCCGCACTTTGATATGGGGGCGGGGGAGGAAGCAACCAGGTCCGGCAAGGAGGGAGAGGTGGCTTGAGGAGCGGAAGGGGGGATGTGTGGAATCCGGTGAAAGGGACCTGACAGTCGCCCTCAACCCTTGAGAAAAGGAGAGGCCCGATTCTTGCTTGAGAGTGATAAACTTGGAAACCCTTGGGAAAGGCGCCGGGGTCGTGCAGAGACTTGCATTGGTAGGGAGCCTGAGTCGAGGTCCCTGCCGGAGTTGACACAGAGAAGAGAGGGCCCTGGCTTTCGGGAGCTCCAGGGACGTGGGTCGGGCTGGTGGGTCAAAGTATCTGTTGGCTTCTTTCAAGTGGTGGGACCCCAAAGAATGTTTAACTTCAAAGGAAAGGGACTGAGATGTAAATTGGAGGAGTTGGAGAGGAGTGCTTCAGAGTTTGGGATCCTTTAAGAAAGGGTGGTTCTAATGTGGGAGGAGGGAGGATACCTGAGGCAGGGAAGGAGAACTTGAGCTTTACTGACACTCTTTTTTCCAGCTGACGTGAAGATGAGCAGCTCAGAGGAGGTGTCCTGGATTTCCTGGTTCTGTGGGCTCCGTGGCAATGAATTCTTCTGTGAAGTGAGTTCTCTTCGACCTCCCTACTTGCTGGCTTCACATATCTTCCCACCAGATGTTCCTTCACGTATTCCACTTCTACACTGTTCTCTTACATACTACTTGAAAACTTCCCATCAACGAAGAGTCCCCTCAATAACCCCCGACGAACCTGTGCTAAAGTG
>NW_012106809.1:313824-320389 GCF_000951045.1 Mandrillus leucophaeus
GACAACAACAACAAAAACCACCACCCACATTACTTGATGGCTCAGGCGTGCGCAAAGCTCCCGGTTCAGTTTCCCGCGCTGGAACTTTTCCAATAGTAAACGAGCAAAGCTCCGCGCGCCCAGGTGGCGCGAGCGCTAGGATCTGTCGGTTGGGGTCCTACTTTTACATAACGCCCCCACAATGCCCTTCGCCTTCCTCTACGTGGCCCCCGCTCCAAGCCCATTTTCTGGAGCTAGGAATCCACTCTCTGGGTTAGGAAAGGCCCTCAGGAGGCGGAGGGAAACCTGTGGAATGCCGAGAAGCCGTGTAATGAAATAACGTCACGCCTGCCCCTCACCATTACTCTGACCAGGGTTCGAAGGTCACACTTAGAGACTAAGGGGAAATGGAGAAGTGCAAGGGGACGAGCAGAATGGCTGGCACCACCTCAGGTTAGCGCACTGGGCCGTTCTGGTTCTCACACCGCCCAGCCCAGCCCAGCCCAGCCCAGCCCACCCAACCCAAGTCCCTACGCATGGAGCCAAGCCGCACCTCTCGCCTCATGAGGCCGGAGCCCGGAGTAAAACAGAAGGCCCGTCAAGGGCCTCTGGCGGGACTGACTCGCACTAGGGGCCCAACAGGCAATAAGGACCCAGCGCATTGGCCAAGGATAGGCCAGTCCCCAGGGAAGCAGCACCGCGCCGGGACTAGAGGGCAACTGTGAGGAGAGCTGCGGGGAGGGGTCCAGCCTGGCTCCCTCCTTTCCCCGCCCTAAGTCAGCCTCTTCGCCCAGTGAGCACACAACGGTATTGCCCAGGCTCCCAGGCCCCGAACGCCATACCTGGTTTCCGCTTCCGGTGGCTTCTCGTTGCGCCCCGCCCGCAAGCGTCCTCCTCCGGGGCTTCGTGACAGCCAGGTCGTGCGCGGGTCATCCTGGGATTGGTAGTTCGCTTTCCCTCACTTAGCCGGTTTCTCTCTCTACCGGGGACTCCGCGTCCCGGCATCCACCGCGGCACCTGACCCTTGGCGCTTGCGTGTTGCCCTCTTCCCCACCCTCCCCAATTTCCACTCCCCCAACCCCACTTCGCCTGCCGCGGTCGGGTCCGCGGCCTGCGCTGTAGCGGTCGCCGCCGTTCCTTCGAAGTAGCAACTTCCCTACCCCACCCCGGTCCTGGTCCCCGTCCAGCTGGTGAGTCTGAGGTCTTCGCTGCTCCTAGTCCCTTGTCGCTGGGAGCCGCACATGGGTCTCCGCACTTTGATATGGGGGCGGGGGAGGAAGCAACCAGGTCCGGCAAGGAGGGAGAGGTGGCTTGAGGAGCGGAAGGGGGGATGTGTGGAATCCGGTGAAAGGGACCTGACAGTCGCCCTCAACCCTTGAGAAAAGGAGAGGCCCGATTCTTGCTTGAGAGTGATAAACTTGGAAACCCTTGGGAAAGGCGCCGGGGTCGTGCAGAGACTTGCATTGGTAGGGAGCCTGAGTCGAGGTCCCTGCCGGAGTTGACACAGAGAAGAGAGGGCCCTGGCTTTCGGGAGCTCCAGGGACGTGGGTCGGGCTGGTGGGTCAAAGTATCTGTTGGCTTCTTTCAAGTGGTGGGACCCCAAAGAATGTTTAACTTCAAAGGAAAGGGACTGAGATGTAAATTGGAGGAGTTGGAGAGGAGTGCTTCAGAGTTTGGGATCCTTTAAGAAAGGGTGGTTCTAATGTGGGAGGAGGGAGGATACCTGAGGCAGGGAAGGAGAACTTGAGCTTTACTGACACTCTTTTTTCCAGCTGACGTGAAGATGAGCAGCTCAGAGGAGGTGTCCTGGATTTCCTGGTTCTGTGGGCTCCGTGGCAATGAATTCTTCTGTGAAGTGAGTTCTCTTCGACCTCCCTACTTGCTGGCTTCACATATCTTCCCACCAGATGTTCCTTCACGTATTCCACTTCTACACTGTTCTCTTACATACTACTTGAAAACTTCCCATCAACGAAGAGTCCCCTCAATAACCCCCGACGAACCTGTGCTAAAGTGACAAAACTGGGGCCCAAGTTCCGACTCTGCCACCCTCCAGCAGGCAATTAGTGTCTTTTTCTTTATCTTTTTTTTGAGACTGGGTCTCACTGTGTCGCCCAGGCTGGAGTGTAGTGGTGCGATCTCGGCTCACTGCGACCTCTGCCTCCCAGGTTCAAGCGATTCTCCTGCTCCAGCCACCCAAGTAGCTGGGATTACAAGTACCCGCCACCACGCCCGGCTAATTTTTGGATTTTCAGTAGAGACAGGGTTTCACCATGTTGGCCAGGCTGGTCTCGAACTCCAGACCTCAGGTGATCTGCCCGCCTCAGCCTCCCAAAGTGCTGGGATTACAGGCATAAGCCATTGCGCCCAGCCTGTATCTTTTATTACTAAAGTGGTACTGCTAGTACCTGTCTCAGCTGGCTGTTAGGAAAATTGAAATGCTACGTATTGAAATGTTTTGTTCAGAAACCATGCCGTTCAGCTTCCATCCTCCTCAGCCAGCTGAGAGGACAAAACTGGTTCCTAGAGATGGAGTACAGGAGTAGGGACAGAGATCTTGAAAAGAATGTCTAAGAAAAAGATTGCTGTACCTGCTTATCCTTAGAAAAGAAAAGCCAAAGCTTTATTGGAGGGAGTATAGGTGAACTAGGGAGAGACGCAAGTACTTCTGCTGAGTTGGGAGTGAGAAACAAGCGGAACAGATGCAGTTGTGTTGATGATAAGGCATCAGTTAGAGCATTTTGCCCAGGTCAAAGATGGGGATTTTGATATAGGTTCCCTCTTGGCTTCCATGTCCCGACAGGTGGATGAAGACTACATCCAGGACAAATTTAATCTTACTGGACTCAATGAGCAGGTTCCTCACTATCGACAAGCTCTAGACATGATCTTGGACCTGGAGCCTGGTGAGGCACCCTCAGGGTTGTTTTGTGTGTGTGCATGCACTTTTTTTCTCTTCAAATCTATATTCACTTACTTGAATTTTGAAATTTCCTTTGGTTCTCTGATTTCTTTAACCCCAAATTCATGCTTTATTTTGATCCTCCACCTGACTGTGTCTAGTTTTGTGACGTATATCACTTGTTCCCGTGTTTTCTAAATCCACAATTCAGATGTTTTCCAAAATATGTTTCCTCATGGGTCTGGTTTGCTATTTCTCCTGCTTTGCACCTTCCAGTCTAGAGTTTCATCTTCTGCATCGACATTGTTGCAGTTATGTATTGAGGAGGCAGCTGGGAGGGAGAGTGGGGAGCAGAGGCTAAAGAGGTGTGAAGAGAAGACAGAGCTGTCTTGGGTTGGTGCAAGGGTCAGAAGCCCAGGTTTCTGGGTCACATGCCCAGATGTTGGATGGAGTAAGGCCCAAAAGTAGGTGCCAGGCGAACTGAATAGCCCGCAGCCCCTGGATATGGGCAGGGCACCTAGGAAAGCTGAGAAACAAGTGGTTGCATTTGGCTGGGCTGTGTTTCAGATGAAGAACTGGAAGACAACCCCAACCAGAGTGACCTGATTGAGCAGGCTGCCGAGATGCTTTATGGATTGATCCACGCCCGCTACATCCTTACCAACCGTGGCATTGCCCAGATGGTGAGGCCTCTCTGCTCCTAATTGCCTCTTTCTGAGCAGTAAGGGACACAGGTTCCTGCAGCAAGAAGTCATGTTTAAGCCCTGTTTAAGGAAACTGGCTGAGAAGAGGAGAAGAACCCCAGGCTTGGGCCTGGGAATTGAATTCTGATTGGGGGTCATCCTGAAGGGATAATTTTCAGGGAGGGAGACAGTCCTTGAACAGAGAGTTGTGATAGACTGCCTCTTCCTCAGGGAACAAACAACGAATGGCTCTGATGGTTTGTAGCCTGCCTAACTGGAAGAAAGGCAACATAGGAGTTTGAGAGCCCATCTGGGCCAGAGAAGGGGCCTCTGGACAGAGGTGGGAGGAGTGGGCGACAGAGTGATATGGGTTGAGCTGAGAAGGGAGTTGCCTCTTCTCTTCACACCTACCTGCCAACCCCTTCCATTTTATTCACCTCAGTTGGAAAAGTACCAGCAGGGAGACTTTGGTTACTGTCCTCGTGTGTACTGTGAGAACCAGCCAATGCTTCCCATCGGTGAGTGTTGAAGAAGGGAAAGGAAGGCACCTTGTGGCAGTCTTACGGGAAGGAGTTAGAGCTCAGCATGTTGGAGCCTGAGTCCTGAGGGGAGGTTAAGTAGGAACAGGGAGATACCTGGCCTGCTGAGTCTGGCTGTCTCCCAGGCCTTTCAGACATCCCAGGTGAAGCCATGGTGAAGCTCTACTGCCCCAAGTGCATGGATGTGTACACACCCAAGTCATCAAGACACCATCACACGGATGGCGCCTACTTTGGCACTGGTTTCCCTCACATGCTCTTCATGGTGCATCCCGAGTACCGGCCCAAGAGACCCGCCAACCAGTTTGTGCCCAGGTAGGGAGCAGGGAGAGTCATTAAGGGTCAAAGGAAAGGCCTAAGATCCCCCAGAGAGAGGGGAGGATGGGGCATGGCCCTTTCTTGAGGCCTGCTTCTCCCAGAATCGGCATCTCCCTGCGGAGTGACTGTGGGAAAGTTATTTGATTGTCTGTGCTTTAGTTACCTTATCATAGAATGTTCTTGAGCTGAGAAGTTGGGAACCACTAGGCTTAAGCTCTGAGCAGGTCCATGGAGGAGTTCAGGTGGGGAGGTGGGAATGCAGGTGACTGGCAGGGTCTGGATGGGGCTCATGCTACTGCCTCTCTGACCTCTGCCCTGGTCCAGGCTCTACGGTTTCAAGATTCATCCGATGGCCTACCAGCTGCAGCTCCAAGCCGCCAGCAACTTCAAGAGCCCAGTCAAGACGATTCGCTGATTCCCTACCCCACCTGTCCTGCACTTCCTTTCCTTTTTGCCACCCTTTCAGGAACCCTGTATGGTTTTTAGTTTAAATTAAAGGAGTCATTATTGTGGTGGGAATATGAAATAAAGTGGAAGAAAAGGCCATGAGCTAGTCTGCTGGTGCTTGCGGTTGGGGAAGGGAAGGTGATGGTGTGTTGGACTCCAGGGGCCCTCATGGCCCAGCCCACCCTCCCCAGATTGAAAACCAGGACAGATTTGTGCTCAGTGAATTGGGTGATGTTTTTAGTATAGAGCAGAACAGAATTCCTAGGACTGTGTGTGATGAAGTGCAAGGTCAAAAGGAAAAGACAGAAAAAGCATGTTTTAAAGATGAGAAGTATTTGGATACCTATGACTGTCTGTCTATACTGTAAGGTGCTTAATCAGCAACTCCATCTTTTAGTTTTAAAGGAAAAGTAGCCCTAAAGTCAGTATAACTAAGGGTGGAATGAGGTGGGACAAGGTCCAGAATTACTGCTCAGTGATGTGTGTGTGTGCTGCCTGCTGGGGGAGCTGGGACTGCCCGTCTCAGAAGGATGGGGATGCTTGATTTCCAGGCCAGGTTGTCTCAGCACAGTGGGGACTGGCCCTGTTATATGAGGAAGACAGCACATGGTGGCAGAGATAGACACTAAGCCATGGACTTTCCAAGGGAGGGAGTAGGTCTTTGGAGGGTATGCAGGACAAAGGTAGACACTGGATAAAGAACCAGATAGTGCCCAGATATTACCCCGTCTGGGCCATTGCTCCCACACTCAGGAACCAGACGTTGTGGGTGAGGACATGCTGTCCCTCCTGCCAAGTTAATAACTTCCTTCCCAACCAGGATCCTGCCCCAAGCAGGAATATAGCTCTGCATTTACAGCAGCTCCTCAGACCTTGTCAAAACCACCCTGCAACTCAGGATTAAGGAGCGTGGTCACAGGAAGGTGGGGTTTCAGGGCATCCCTCAGGAACTGCCCGTCTCCCCAGAATTCCATAATGAAGGCCCATATACTCGTAGGTGTGCTGGTCATGGTGGGCTTCACAGTGGGAAAGGGTAAGTGGGGCCCAGGGGCAGGGAGGGAGGAAGGGGTAATTGAGTTCAGGAAGGGGGTGGAATGTGGCTATGGATACTTGGGCTTCCTACTGGCCCAGGGTATTTGAGAGTGACCCAGTACCCCATCCCTCCTTCTGCCTTCCCAGTTCCTGTTCCCGACATCCGGACCTGCCACTTCTGCCTCTTAGAAGACCCTTCTGTAGGATGCATTTCAGGCTCAGAGAAGTGTACCATCAGCAGCTCATCCCCATGCATGGTGATCACCATCTATTATGGTAAATAAGGTCCCAGGAAGGGGCTGCTGGTGGGGCAGCCAATGGCTTGATCTTTCCTCTCACAGATCAGGGCTGCTCCGGGCATGGGGTACAAGAAAGGAGGGGCTGAGTGCAATGGCTCATGCCTGTAACCCTAGCACTTCGGGAGGCTGAGGCAGGTGGATCACTTAAGCTCTAGAGTTCAATACCAGTCTAGGCAACATAGTGAGACCCTGTCTCTACAAAAAAATAACGAGGCATGGTGGTGTGCACCTATAGTGCCAGCTACTTGGGAGGCTGAGGTGGGAGATCTCTTGAACTCAGGAGGCGGAGGTTGCAGTGAGCCAAGATTGTGCCACCACACACCAGCCTGAGTGACAGAGCCAGACCCTGTCTCAAAAAAAAAAAAA
>NW_012106809.1:321299-322663 GCF_000951045.1 Mandrillus leucophaeus
CTCTCTGCTCACTGCAACCTCCGCCTCCTGGGTTCCAGCGATTCTCCTGCCTCAACCTCCTGAGTAGCTGGGACTACAGTTGTGCACCACTACGCCCAGCTAATTTTATGTATTTTTAGTGGAGACAGGGTTTGACCATGTTGGTCAGGCTGGTCTCAAACTTCTGACCTCGTAATCTGTCCGCCTTGGCCTCCCAAAGTGCTGGAATTACAGGTGTGAGCCACCGTGCCTGGCCGAGCTCTGGTGCTGTTCTTCCCCCCAGAAAAGAATCTCTAGTGTGGATTCTGCCCAGACAGGCTGACCTGGGAAAGGCACAGTGGTTCCTCCATTCCTTCCCCGTCTGAGTGTTCCAGTATCCCCCATCCCCCTCAATCCAGTCACCTGCCTTTTAGATCCAGCTCTGTTTCCCATCTCTAAGACTGAACTAGCAGCAAGAAAGATGAGGAGGCCGGGCACGGTGGCTAACGCCTGTAATCCCAGCACTTTGGGAGGCTGAGGTGGGTGGATCACTTGAGGTCAGGATTTTGAGACCAGCCTGGCCAACATGGTAAAACCCGCTGTCTGTTAAAAATACAAAAATTAGCCAGGTGTGGTGGCACACGCCTGTAATCCCAGCTACTCAGGAGGCTGAGGCAGGAGAATCACTTGAACCCGCTAGGCAGAGGTTGCAGTGAGCCAAGATTGTGCCACTGCACTCCAGCCTGGGTGACACAGCAAGACTGTCTCCAAAAAAAAAGGATGAGGAATAGAATTCTGTGCAGACGCCCTGACTTGGCAATCTTGTGTCCCTGCCTCACTGTCTCCACCAACCCCGCCTGTCGTGGTCTTGTTCTGCCTTCTGTCCTCTCTCGTCAGTCTCTGGCCTCCTCGGCCCCATTTCACCTCACTGAGTCCTGACACCCACCTCCCTAGGGGCCTGTGGGAGGAGAGGGAAGGGTTTGTTCTGCTCAGCTCCATGTCCGCTGTTTCCCTCCACAATAAACTGGGACCGGGCTAAGACGGTGTCGCATTGTTCGTGGGGTCAGGCTAAGGTGTGGGCAGGTCAACACAGATTAAAGAGGGCGCGGTGGCTCATGCCTACAATACCAGCACTTCGGGAGGCTGAGGCAGGCGGATCACCTGAGGTTGGGAGTTTTGAGACCAGCCTGACCAGCATGGAGAAACCCCATCGCTACTAAAAATACAAAATTAGGCGT
Organism: Mandrillus leucophaeus; assembly: GCF_000951045.1. Taxonomy (NCBI): domain Eukaryota; kingdom Metazoa; phylum Chordata; class Mammalia; order Primates; family Cercopithecidae; genus Mandrillus; species Mandrillus leucophaeus. Next base: position 322,496 of record NW_012106809.1, read on the forward strand.
GATGGCGCATGCCTGTAATCCCAGCTACTTCGGAGGCTGAGGCAGGAGAATTGCTGGAACCTGGGAGGTGGAGGTTGCGGTGAGCTGAAATCGCACCATTGCACTCCAGACTGGGCAACAAGAGTGAAACTCTTGTCTTAAAAAAAAAAGGCCCGGTCGGCCGGGCGC
>NW_012106809.1:328053-328944 GCF_000951045.1 Mandrillus leucophaeus
TGAACTCAGGAGGCGGAGGTTGCAGTGAGCCAAGATTGTGCCACCACACACCAGCCTGAGTGACAGAGCCAGACCCTGTCTCAAAAAAAAAAAAAAAAAAAAGTCTTGGAAGGAGGGGTTTAAGGTTCTAGGGGGCCAGCAGAGCTCACTTTTCTAGCCTCTTGAAGGAGTCTGGGTTAGAAGTCAGTCAGGTCTGGGTGAGGGATGGGAAAAGTCCGTAGTAGGGGTTCATGGACTATGGGAAGCTATTGGAAGGGGTTATCAGCTTTCCCCTCTCCCTCAGATGTCAAGGTTCGCTTCATCATTCGAGGCTGTGGACAATACTATTCCTACCGCTGCCAAGAAAAACGCAACACCTACTTCGTAGAGTACTGGTATCAGGCCCAGTGCTGCCAGTACGATTATTGCAACTCCTGGTCAAGCCCCCAACTCCAGAGCTTCCTGCCGGAGCCCCATGACAGGCCCCTGGCCCTGCCTCTGTCTGACTCCCAGATTCAGTGGTTCTACCAGGCCCTGAACCTCTCACTACCCGTCCCCAATTTCCATGCTGGGAAGGAGCCTGATGGCCTGGACCCCGTGGTCACACTGCCCCTGAACCTGGGCTTGTCTTTTGCTGAGCTGCGCCGCATGTACTTGTTCCTCAATAGTTCAGGACTTTTGCTTCTTCCCCAGCCTGGACTCTGACACCTCACCCTTCCTGAATTCCACTCTGTGCAAGTATCTTTCTGTAACACCCTCAGCATCCTGCACTGCCCTCTCTGAAAACACCCATATTCTTTGGTCACTGTGATTTCTTAGGCCTCCCTCTGTTGTACCACTAGCATCTATATGACTTTGGTGTAATTTTCTCTCTCGAACTTTGGTGCCCTTTTTTTGTTTGTTTGAGACGGG
>NW_012106809.1:330729-339634 GCF_000951045.1 Mandrillus leucophaeus
AAAAAAAAAAAAAAAAAAAAGGCCCGGCGCGGTGGCTTGCCTGTAATCCCAGCACTTAGGGAGGCCGATGCGGATGGATCATGAGGTCAGGAGGTCGACACCAGCCTGACCAACATGGTGAAAGCCCGTCTCTACTAAAAACAACAACAAAAAGACATTAGCTGGGGATAGTGGCGGGTGTCTAATTCCAGCTACTCAGGAGGCTGAGGCAGGAGAATCGCTTGAACCCAGGAGGCAGAGGCTGCAGTGAGCTGAGATCATGCCACTGTACTCCAGCCTGGGCGACAGACCAAGACTCTGTCTCAAAAAAAAAAAGAAACTTTCTCTTTAAACCAGAAAGACTCAGGAACTTAGAGCCACATCCCAGAGTCACCTGCTGCTGGGGCCCTGGACTCTTGCCATTCCTTAGTTCTTTTCAAGGATTCTGGCATCCATGATGCCCTCTCGGGGGCCCAAGTTGAGGGGCAAAGTGTGAGAGCACTGATGTTGGGCTGCAGTGGTTGGATCTTCATGTTAATATTTTAATTTTGAAATAGTGCAAATATATAGAAAGCAATGACGGATACAACTCAGCTTTTTCCATACACTGGATAAACATGCTGGACATAACGCAGCTCTGAGTCAGGCTCAGTATTGAGCAGCAGGACTCCCAGATGAGTACAGCCAGGTGTCTGCCCTCCCAAGTCTTGCAGCCCAGTGCTTGGGTTATGAAACCTTTTTCTGAAAAGCAGTGCAGCTTTGTGGCTGGGAGGCCCAGTCCCAGCTCCTCTACCACTTGGGTACGTCAGTCTCTTCAGCCTCACCTTGGTCACCTGTCAGGTAGGGATAGTGCCTCAGATGATTGAGAAGGCGCATGTAAATGTGCATACATAAGTGGAAGTTAGGGCCTTTTCCCCCTCAAAAAAATATATATTTGCCCTAGAGTCAAATGCATACACAATGTTCGGCTTTTTTTTCTAAGGTTCTTGCTATGTTGCCCAAGCTGGCCTTGAACTCCTGGGCTCCAGAGATTCTTCTGCCTCAGCCTCCAGGTAGCTGGGACTACAGATGCACACCACTGTGCTCACCTGGCTGATTTACTTATTTTCAAACCTTTTTGTTAAAACATTCAGAAGCTTGCACATATCACAAGATGGATTTTTGTAAACTACACATCTGTGTAACCAGCCACAAAATCAGTGTGAAGACATTTACCTGCAGCCAAGCCTGCCTCTGTTCCCCTCCCAGGAGCTCTTCCCAGCTCTCTGGGGTAGCTGCTGTCCTGACTGGTAGTAGTTTAGATGAGTTCTGTCTGTGCTTGATGGAAATGGCATCATAAAGCATCTACTTTTACCTACAGTGTTTTGCACACGTGTTAACAAATCTCTGTGGCCTGTACTCTGACGGAAGACACCAATGATAATTAGGTCATGAAGCAGTTGGAGTACAAAGAGAGGTACAAACCCTTAATGTGCCCCCCAACCCCCACCTTGCTAGGTCCACCCTTCTCCGTGACCTCTGACGTCAGTATAAGACACAGAAAGGCCCAGGTTTATAGCAGGTCAACTTGGAAGACACCCTCAGAGGCTGAAGAACTTGGCCCAGAATTGAAGAGACCAAGACTCCAATAGGTCTAACGTCTCTTTGAGAGTGGCCTTCTCGGCTCAAGGGGGTGACTCACGCCTGTAATCCCAGCCCTTTGGGAGGCCAAGGCAGGCAGATCACTTGAAGTCAGGAGTTGGAGACCAGCCTTGCCAACATGGTGAAAACCCGTCTCTACTAATAAAATACAAAAATTAGCTGGACGTGGTGGCATGTGCTTGTAATCCCAGCTACTCGGGAGGCTGAGGCAGAAGAATCGCTTGAACCTGGGAGGCAGAGGTTGCAATGAGCCAAGATCACACCACTGCACTTCAGCCTGGGCGATAGTGAGACTCTGTCTCAAAAAAAAGAGTGGCCTTCTCGCCCACCTCCTCCTACCTTAGCCTGGTCCTTTTGCAGCCCCCGTCCCACCAACATAGCCCTCTAAACCCCTCCAGCCCCTACACAGCTCCGGTCTGACAGCACTGCCGAGGATGCCCACTAACTTTCTGGCGTTCACCATAGGAGGGCTTTCATTTCCTTTTCCCCTTTTTGTGTCTAGAACGAATCACATACCAAGGCAGGACAGGAGCAGACCTCAGCAGAGCTGGGGGCCCCTTACCTGCCCCATGGTAGGGCAGTCAGGCAGGTGCACCTCCCTCAGCCTTTACCTCCACCAGAAGAAAAAGACATACTAAACAGTTTGCACACAAATTTATTTGGGAGAAACATCCAGGGACTAAGGACAAGAGAGGAAACCTGGTGGGCAGTGGGGCTGGGGGTGCAGAGTGGGAGTAAGGGTGCTGAAGGGTGCCAACCAAGAGGAAGAGCCAAGGCTGGGGTCCACTGACTGGAGGGAGCCAAGGAGGGCTGGTATGAGGGACTAGAAGTCCTGGCCAAGCCCAGAAAGAAGTCAGGAAGGTGGCTGGAAACTGGTAGAATTTTACACCAAAGGTTGTTGCAGTCACACTAAGAAATATAGTGCCCTCTGTGTTGAGGGTCATTGCAGAAATCCAGGAAGCAGCATTGAGAGAATATCCAGAAGCCAGACACCGGAGAAGTTTGGGTATTTGAACAATCACTCATCTGCTCCTTACTTCGGCAGTCACTCACCATGACATCAGAATTGCTGCCTGGGGAGGGACCACAGGCACCAGTGATACGGAAGTCCCCAGGAGGAGCCCCAAATCCTCTCATCCCCTCACTTATAAGTCAAAAAAAGAAAAAGAAAAAGAAAAGATTCCTGTGGTTAGGCATGGGTGGACATGCCCAGTGTTCACTAGCCATGGAACTCCACTGAAGTTCCCATGCAAGGCTGGAGGAAAAGAAATGGTTGGAGGGGGAGTTGGGAGTTACTGAGCCAAGTGAGGAGAACTAGCACCATAGGACCATGTGAGAAAAAGCTGGGAAATGTTTTGGAGATTGGGTGGCAGGAAGGAGGTGTTCTGTTATTTATTTTTCAGATCAAAAGTAAGAGAATAAGATGATGTCTGCTGCTGTTATATGTAACAGGGAAAAATCTTTGTGCCTGCATCCCAAGAAGTCATGTACAGGGATGTTTGCTGCTGCCCTGCTTGAGAGAAATGACCGAAATGCCCATTAATAGTGGGATGGGGAAATCAGCTGTGATATGCCCATGCTATGGAGTAGTACACCGCAGGTCAATAAAACAAAGAAGCTGTTCACAAACTGATATTGGAACATTCAATTCCCCTAACTGTTAAGTGCAGAATAATGTTTACAGTGGGATGCTACTATCTTGTTGGGGGGGAGAAAAAGAGGTGAAAAAATAGTAAACAGCATACTTGTGCAGGGTGGAATGTGCATAAAAGATTGCAGGAGGGCCCCGTCTCTACTAAAAAAAAAATACAAAAAACTAGCCGGGCGAGGTGGCGGGCGCCTGTAGTCCCAGCTACTCGGGAGGCTGAGGCAGGAGAATGGCTGTCTCTTATACACATCTAGATGTGTATAAGAGACAGGCAGGAGGGATCATCCACAAAGTAAAAAAAAGTGGTTACGTGTGCAGGGGAGCCAGGTGGGTTAGGGTAGTAGCGGGAGACTTTGGTTTGACAGTACTTTATACTCTGATATTTGATGCATGTCTGTGCATCGGCTGTGTTAAAAGAGTAATAAGAGGATTTGAACACAGGCTGCTGCATGCAGTGGTTGTTGAGAGCACCATCTCTGGAGCCATCACAAATTCTGGCTCAGCATCTGTGAGACTCAGGCAAGGTTATGACCTTTCTGCACCTCAGTTTCCTCATCTGTAAAATGCGGATAGTAGTAATACCTGCCTCAGCGGATTGCAAGTGTTTAGAATAGTGCCTAGCACATATTATGGTTATGTTTTTGCTAACTTAAGGAAGGTGGGGGGGTCGGTGGAAGAGCAGGCATCAGGAAGGAGTCAGTTTTCAGCGAGGGAGATGTCCAATGGCCAACGGGATATGAGGAGAGTAGTTTGACATAATATTCAGATTCAGAAGGAAGTGGTATGTGGCTGCTGGTTGAAGCCAGCAAAGCAGATAAAATCCTCTGAGTATATGAAGTGGGAACACAGCTAAGGACCAAACCTTGGTGAACATGAACCACTAAGGGTCAGAGAGAAAACACTCCATGAAGGAGACTGAAGAAGCAGTAGAGGATGCAGGAGAAGAGCAACGCCAGCAGTAACTGCACACAGATGGGGGAGCAGGCAGCTTGAGGACAGGCAAGGGCATGTGGAGATCTGGAGGGTCCCCATCAAAGCTGCACACCTTGAAAGGGTGGAAGCTATTCAGCTACAGATTGAGGAGAGAAAGTAGTGGAAGTGGAGACAGAGTGTGGCTCTGAAGAAAAGGAAAGAGAGGCTGGGCGTGGTGGCTTATGCCTGTAATTCCAGCACTTTGGGAAGCCGAGGTCAGTGGATCACCTGAGGTCAGGAGTTCGAGACCAGCCTGGCCAACATGGTGAATCCCTATCTCTACTAAAAATACAAAAAATTAGCTGGGCGTGGTGGCGTGCACCTTTAATCCCAGCTGCTTGGGAGACTGAGGCACAAGAACTGCTTGAACTGGGGAGGTGGACATTGTAGTGAGCCAAGATTGCGACACTGCACTCCAGCCTGGGTGACAGAGCAGCAAAAATAGTAATAATAATAATAATAATAATAAAAAGACAGGATTAGAGCAGTGTCTTATGGGATTATGGGAAGAAGACTTGGGGTGCAGTTTAGGAGGCCGAGAGAGTTTCAGTTTGGGAGAGTGCTGGGCCCACGACAGGAGAAGGTCACTTACCGTTCTTTATGTGGAGAGTGATGCAGCTGCTGCCAGCCGGGGTGAGGCAGGTGTCAGATCCCAGAAGGCACCCTAACTCCTTGGTCTCCAAGAGGCATCGGTAGCAGCGCAGGTATTTGGGGACTGGAAGTGGTTGAGGGCGTTCCCAATTGACAGGAACAAACTTACCTAGAACACAGAGAAGTGCTGACCCCACTCACACCCCATTCTCCCTCACACCCCACCACTGTCTGATTGCAGGCCACTCAACCCCACTGCTCCCTCCCTTCCTATCTCAGAAAACCATCAAAGCCCCAATTCTCTGCTTCCTTCCCCAACTGCATACACATACATCCCCCTTTTCCTCTGGTCCTGAGGCCAGGCCACATGTTAACAAGTCCCCGAACCCAGCAGAGCATTTGGTGTGAGGCAGAGGAAAGTGCTAAACGAACACTTTGAATCCTGTGTCTCTGTGGCTGGTGCTTTGCAGCCAAGTGGGGAGCCCAGCAGGCTGGACTCAGTCTTGTTCTATCCTGTGGATTCTAGTTCTGTCATCCAGCACACTCCCTAAACCTCCCTATTCCATGTTGCCCTCAGATCTGGAGAAGATTCCTTCAGTATCTCTATTCAGGTCACTGCTGTGAAGTGAGACAGCCCTGGGGTGGTCACTAGAAATCTTCAGAGGCTGGGTGTGGTGGCTCATGCCTGTAACCCCAGCACTTTGGGAGGCTGAGGTGGGCAGATACCTGAGGTCAGGAGTTCAAGACCAGCCTGGCCAACATGGCGAAACCCTGTCTCTACTAAAAATACAAAAATAAGCTGGGCATGGTGGCTCATGCCTGTAATCTCAGTTACTCGGGAGGCTGAGGCATGAGAATCGCTTGAACCCGGGAGGCGGAGTTTGCAGTGAGCCGAGATCTCACCACTGTACTCCAGCCTGGGAGACAGAGCAAGACTCCATCTCAATAAATAAATAAATAAATAAATCTTCAGATTGCGTATCAGTCCATGAGCAGGCATTCCCCACCAAACCCATCCATTCCATCTCTCCTCCTGCATGGGTTTACCTGAGCATCCTGGACAAATGTACCCAGACGCTTGGTGTCTGTGGGTTTCTCCATCCAGCAGGCCAGGAGACCCTTCTGAACCCTTGGAACCACTTACCAAACACCAAGCTCATCATGACCAGCACTATTAAGAGGACGGTGTACAGGGCTTGGAGGCTGCTGTGGAAGCACATGGGACCCGGATTCTGGCTCCCTGCAGGGCCTGCCATAAAACGCATGACTGCCTGCTGGCCTCCAGTTTGGGCTTATATTGGTGGAAGAGAGGTTGGCCAAGAGGAAGGAGAGAGGCAACACCAACTCAGGGTGGAAATCAGTGCCAGACCAGCCAGAGGGGCAGAATGTTCTCACCCACAGCCACTCTGGGGCATAACATCCTGCTTGAGGGCAGGGGTCCAGCAATAGGGGAATGAGAAAGGGAACTTTATTTCCTATTAATTGGACAGATGTTTATTGAATCACTACATCAGGTCTTGGGGATACAACCGTGCACAAAGTCTCCACCCTCACAGGGCACAGTCCAGTAGGGGAGACAAGTCAATCGTCAATGATGTGGGGAGGGCAGAGTGCTGCCAGGAGCACCTCGACAGCTAAACCACTGACCTGAGGGATTTCGGCAGAGGAGTAACCTGATCCGATTTCTGTTTGTAAAAGATTGTCATGGCTGCACATTGCATTTGGGTCAAGAGTGGAGGCCGCCGGGAAGTAGCACGCTATTCCCAAATCCGGTCACAAGATGGCGGACTGGTCCAGCAGAAGATGGGCAGGGACGAGGAGGCGGGGCTACTGAACCTGAGATACATTTAGAAGACTGGACAGATTTGCTGTTGGACTGAACGAGGGATGAGGGAACTGGGGTAGGCTTGCACAAAGAAGTGGTACCATTTTCCAAGATAGGAAACGTGGTCCGTCTCAAAAAAAAAAAAGAAAAAAAGCAAACAAAAAAACACACCAGAAAATAGGGGGTGCCCAGTCCCACTTCTCATACCCTGGGGACACCTGTCAGACATCCCAAAACGAGGACACCTGGATCCCAAGCGATACGTACTCAGCTCAGTGTCCCCTTGGGGTTCCGGGAACCCAGCGCCTTCCCCCACCTCATCCTTTTTCCTGCCCCGCCTAAGTTCAGCTGCGGCTCAGTGGGCCTGATCTCCGGCGCCCACAGAATCTGGCGCAGCGCGTTCGCTCTCCGCGCCTGACAGCACCTCAGAGCTCCGGTAGGACGCGGGGGTGGCCCCCTGCTCAAGCTCTGTTCCCAGGGGAAGAAACCTGGGAAGTGCGAACCGCAGGTCGGGACCCAAACGTCTGGCCCCAGCGGACATCCAGAGCCTGAGGCGGCTCCCCAGAAAGGCGGCGCCGTAGCGCCACCCCACCTCCCAGGCGAATTCTGGAGATCGCGGCACGAGGCGTCTCACCCGTTTTCTCCACTGGGGACCCGCTGGGCTTCCCAACCTCGCCTATTCGGTCCCCACCCCGCCAGCTCAGTCTTGACTCAGAAACTCCGTGTTTTTACTTTTAGGATCGTTTGGCTGTGGGTTAGGGGCGGAGAGCGTCCTCAGCGTCCGGGAACGACACCACCTGCTCCAATTTCCCGTCTGGAGGTTCTGGTCGGTCGAGGCTCCGAACTCGGGTTCCCTGCTACCTCCCAGACTATCCAAGAACTATCCAGTCTCAGGATGATAACAGGGAAGATGGGAAGAAACAGACGGGAGAGGCCCTCCCAAAAAGACTGAGGGAAGAAAGAAATATGAGAGGCAACAGGCACGCCACTGAGCACTCCCCAAGAGTCTTGGAATGAATAAATTTAAAAACTATATTACAGCCGGACTGCGGTGGCTCACACCTATAATCCCAGCACTTTAGGAGGCCGAGGTGGGTGGATCACCTGAGGTCAGGATTTCGCGACCAGCCTGGCTAACATGGTGAAACCCCGTTTCTACTACAAATACAAAAAATTAGCCGGGCGTGGTGGCGCGCACCGGCAGGAGAATCGCTTGAACACGGGAGGCGGAGGTTGCAGTGAGCCGAGATCGCGTCATTGCACTCCAACTTGGGCAACAAGAATGAAACTCCGTCTCAAAAAAACAAAAATAACAACAACAAACTGTATTAGGCTGGGCGCAGTGGCTTACACTGGGCCCAGCGGCTCACAACTGTAACCCCATTACCTTGGGAGGCCAAGGAGGGAGGATCTCTTGAGCCCAAAAGTTGGAGACCAGTCAGGGCAACATAGCGAGAACCCATCCCTACAAGAAAAAGTAGAAAACAATTAGCAGGGCGTGGCGGCGTGTGCCTTTAGTCCCAGCTACTCGGGAGGCTGAGGTGGGAGGATCGCTTGAACCCAGGAGGTCGAGGCTGCAGTGATCGCGCCACTGCTGTCTCAAATAACAACAATGATAATACTTTAAAAATAAAATAAATTGGCCTGGCCCGGTGGCTCATGCCTGTAATCCCAGCACTTTGGGAGGCCGAGGTAGGGGGATCATTCCAGGTCAGGAGTTTGCAACCAGCCTGAGCAACATGGTGAAACCCCGTCTCTACCAAAAATACAGAAACATTAGCAAGGTGTGGTGGCACCTCCTGTAATCCCAGCTACTCGGGAGACTAAGGCAGGAGAATCGCTTGAACCTGGGAGGCGGAGGTTGCAGTGAGCCGAGATCACATCACTGCACTCTAGCCTGGGCGACAGAGTGAGACTCCGTCCTAAATAAATAAAATAAAATAAAATAAAATAAAATAAATTGTGTTAGAGAAAAGCCAGAGTAGTGGAGAACCGGGGAGGAACGCCGGGCACCTACATAAATGTCTTGAATGAATGAGTGCACAGAGCGATAGACAAAAAGAATCAGAGGGCCGGGCGCGGTGGCTCACGCCTGCAATCCTAGCACTTTGGGAGGCCAAGGCGGGCGGATCACAAGGTCAAGAGATCCTGCCGGGCGCAGTGGCTCATGCCTGTAATCCCAGCACTTTCGGAAGCTGAGGCGGGTGGATCGCCTGAGGTCAGGAGTTCAAGACCAGCCTGGCCCAACA
>NW_012106809.1:340054-348973 GCF_000951045.1 Mandrillus leucophaeus
GGCAGGAGAATCGCTTGAACCCGGGAGGAGGAGGTTGCAGTGAGCCGAGATCGCGCCATTGCACTCCAGCCTGGTTAGGGGAATGGAACGAGGCAAATGAGGGGCGGGGCTGCAGATGACCCGGCCGGGAGAGGGCCTTGGTCTGTTCCGGAAGCGGATCGAGACTGCGTCCTAGAGAGGAACCAGAGAGAGAGGGTCTTTAACCTAAATATAAAGACGGAGCAAGACTCCGCCTCAAAAAAAAAAAAAATAATAATAATAATAAAAAGAATCAGAGAGCCAAGGCTCCTCTTGAAGCGAAGAGGGCAAAGGGCAAAGGGGAAGCACAGGGGAACCTCATGGCGCCCTCTGAAGCTCCCTCTCGAATATAATCGCAACGAAAAGGTCAACGACTAGAGGCTTTGCGAGGCTGAGGCTGGGCTTCCGGAGGGGATCACCCTGAGAGGTCCGGGAGGACTTCCTGTGGAATCAAGCGACCGTGGGCCTTGAGGGAACAGGGGGGCAGGACACTCCCTCACTATTCGCGGAGTATTTCCTTGAATTAGTACTTCGAGGAGGGGTGAGACCGGGACAGGGTGGGGCCTTCTTAGGAGGGGGCGCGGCCTCTGAGGAATTAATCCCGTTTTGGTTGCGTTTTGCTCCTCCCCTGTCGACGGGGCAGGGCCAGCCCAATGCGTGCTAGGAGTCCGGAGAGTTCGTTTCCATGGTGACGGGTTCCGCTAAGGTTTTCCTGGGGTGAAGAGGCAGGGCGTTGAAATAGTCGCCATGGCAACAGCAGCAGAGGACAGTATCCTTGCTGAGTGCTCCTACCTAGAGTTAAGGTAAGCAACCGAGTGACGAAACAAAGAAGGCGGGGCCTGACGACAGAACGCCAACGTTACGGGAATGGAGCGAGGCAAATGAGGGGCGGGGCTGTAGATGACCCGGCCAGGAGACGGCCTTGGTCTGCTTCGGGAGCGGCTCGAGACTGCGTTCTAGAGAGGAACCAGAGAGAGGGTCTTTAACCTAAATATAAATGAATGACTGGATTCCTGAAGAATCCGGTATGGCTTGATTGGATGGATGGGTGGATGGATGGATGGACAGACGGACGGACGGATGGGTGGACGGAAATCTGGCTATCGCTGACGCCTGAGCTCCCCACCCTCTCGGGCCCTCCACCTCCGGAGCCCTCACTCGCTTGTGACAGTCGTGCGAGAAACACATGCCTCTCCTAGGAGCAAACCCTCAACCCAAGCAGGCAGCCCAGAGCCAGTCCAGCACCTCATACTGGAAGCATTCAGGGTGGAGCTTAGGTCAATGAGACGGCATAGGATGAGGCTTTTTGGCCCAGCCGGGAGCCACTTCTTCACAGGTTGCCCGTCCAGGGTGTAACTTTCCTTTCTCCCAGCGCCATTTTCTCTCCTAGTTTGCCCAGCTCCTCAGGGTGCCTGGACTTTCAGGCCTCACCCTGTGTCCAGTGTAGAAGGGTCCAGCGCCCTAGCAACTGTGGGCGTCTGCATCTCTGCTGATCATCCCCTGGAACTGCTGGAACTTTGCTGTATAGGGTGAGGAGCGGACAGGGGCCTGGTCCCACCTCTGGGTGGGGATTGGTTCTGAAAACAAACACAGCTGCTCTGAACCTTATTGCATAACGAGTAATCTGAAGTAGGCTGAGGCCCCTGGGTGGGGGGGTTCAGAATTCACATGTTGAGCCTCCCTTTCCCTACCCAATTTCTGGTATCTAAGGGCCCCTCAGGGCATCCACTGTTCTCTACAATTACACGCAGGAAGATGGGGGAAAGTGGCAGTAGGGGCAGTTCAGCAGAGTCCCTAATGGACATGTCCAGAGAGGGGTGTCCTTTGTCCCCAGGGTAAGGGAGGTGAGACTGGGCACCCTTTTGGGTTTTTTTTTTTTTTTTTTTGAGACAGAGTCTCACTCTGTCACCTAAGCTGGAGTCCAGTGGCACTATCACAGGTCACTTCAGCCTCAACCTACTGTGATCCTCAACCAAGCGATCCTCTTACCTCAGCCTCCAGAGTATCTGGGACCACGGGTGCATGCCACCATGCCTGGCTAATTTTTTAATTTTTTGTAGCGATGGAGTCTCCCTATGTTGTCCTGTCTAGTCTTGAACTTTTAGGCTCAAGTGATCCTCCTGCCCCAGCCTCCCAAAGTGCCGGGATTACAGATGTGAGCCACCATGCCCAGCTCCTGTTTGCATTTAAGGAGCTTCCCTTAGCTGAACAAAAATTTGGTTTCCAGGGGATTAACTGTTTTGTTGGATCTGGGAGGGCGGGATTCAGAACTGTGCAGCTGGCTCCAGAACTTCATGTTCTACACTTCCCATCATTTGCCCCCTGGAATGGGACAGAGGAGAGGGCACCAGTATCAGCTGTCCACCTGTTTGCTAATGGTGGAGCATTATGGAGCTGTGGTCACCTCCCTCTTCTAACTCCAAATTTCAGGCATCACATCACCTGATTAAGTCTCAGATCTCTACTTCCAGTGGAGACTCAGTATACCTTCCCTTAAGGAGTTGCAGTGCTAATGGGGGCACACACAGCCTCTGCCCTGGGGGTTACAGATGAGCTTCATGCACTGGGTTTGGAGAAGACACAGAAATTTAGCCAGAGACTCTATCTAGGACATCAGAACATTGTTGCCCATGTTAAGCATCTTGCTCAAAACAATGGACTTGGGTGAGGCAGGTGGATTGCCTGAGCTCAGGAGTTTGAGACCAGCCTGGGCAACATGGTGAAACCTCTACTAAAATACGAAAAATTAGCTGTGCGTGGTGGCGCACACCTGTAATCCCAGATGCTTGGGAGGCTGAGACAGGAGAATCGCTTGAACTTGGGAGACAGAGGTTGCAATGAGCCGAGATCGTGCCACTGCACTCCAGCCTGGGCGACAGAGAATCTATCTCAAAAAACAAACAAAAAACCACCCCCAACAAAACAAAACAAAACTACAATGGACTCACGGTGATAAGCCTTGGGGTCTTTCATCTGGAAAAGAGAAGTTTCCAAATGAAAAAGTGGCCGTCGGCCAGGTGCAGTGGCTCACGCCTGTAATCCCAGCACTTCGGGAGGCCGAGGCGGGCAGATCACCTGAGGTCAGGAGTTTGAGACCAGCCTGGCCAACATGGTGAAACCTCGTCTTTACTAAATATACAAAAATTAGACAGGCATGGTGGCGCACGCCTGTAATCCCAGCTACTACTAGTGGGGCTGAGGCAGGAAGATCGCTTGAACCTGGGAGGCGGAGGTTGCAGTGAGCTGAGATTGTGCCACTGCACTCCAGCCTGGCCAACAGAGTGAGACTCCGTCTCAAAAAAAAAAAAAAACAGGCAACAAACCAGTGGAAGAGGGACTCATTCATTGTGTTCCACAAGGTCCAAAGATTAGCGATAGATGAAAGTTATGGGGAGCCAATGTCCTCAGGTACAGCCTAAGCTGCTTTTTCTAACAGAGCTGTCCAAAAGGCAAAATATGGCTCTGAGAAGACAAGACTCCTTGGCACCTGGCCCTCAGGCCCTGGCAGGGCCTGTGTTTGCTGAACTGCAAAAAGGCTATGAGGACAGAGACTTGATGACATGGCAAGGTGGGTGTGCAGGGTTTGCTGCATAAGACATGGGGAGCAGGCCCTTCCTTACTCCTCACGAGGAAAACAAGAGGTGAGCAAGGAAAATTAGGGGCACTGCTAGTAACATCATGCAGGTTGAACCTGGAAACCAATAGAAGCACTGGGTAGGTGAAATTGGATCCTAGAAAGCTCACGAGCCATAAGCAGGAGGGGGCAACCATAGGCTCCTGGGGTGGTTGTATGCAGGAAGAACTGAGGAAGGAGGTGGGATGGGCCAGGGAGGCTGCACAGTTGTGGTAACAGTAGGCACACCAGGGAAGGGGGAGGTTTGGGGACCCGCTGCCTGAAGATAGCTCAGGTTAGGGGCTGAAGGCCTGGGAGGACACAGAGATGGGAAGGGTTAGATGAGCTGTCTAGGGTTAGGGTTTCCCAAAGCCTCTCTGGGGCCTCTGCTCTCCTCATTACCTGCCTCTGGCTCCCCGGACACTTGAGAAGTTATATAATTAGCCAGATAGTAGAAAAAATACCTTTTTATTATTAGGAATAATTCATTCATGTAATGCAAGATGTATGTTGGAGAAGGTTAAGTATAGCCACATGAATGAGGGGAAACGAGCAAGAGGAACAGTGGTGACAAGGGGGATGGTCCCCCACTTTCCACAAACTATAAACAGCAACATGAACACAGAGAATCACAAATAAGGGAGTCTTTCCTCATGTCTCCTCTCACCCCATTCTTCCATAATGAGTCCCAGTGTGGTCCCTAGAGGTGCCAGGGCATCTGGAAGTTCTGGGCTGGGAGTGGGGTGCAGTGAGTGGCCTCAAAGTTGTGCAGATGCTTCCGAGCCTGAGGAAAGGAGGTGGGACAGGTGGGGTACAGAGCACTGTAGGGAGGGGCAACCACTGGACTCCCTCCCCACCCTTCACCTCCGCACCCACCACCCACTCTACAAAAGCTGCCACTTCCAATGCTTATAGGGTATTCCCAGTCCCCCTATGTGAGCCCTGGCCATTCAAGAACCCTTCCCACTTCCCACTCAGCTCACCAGAAACAAAGCCAGCTGCCGCCGTCCATCTGCACTCATGTCCTCCCCTGCCGAGAGGAGATGCTCAAAACAGGCCACACATGTGGGTATTCATCCCGTTCCTAGGCTCTTCCCACCCCCTTTCCTGCCCCAGGAGCTCCTTACCCACGCTCCAGGGGAAGTCAGGCCCGTGTTCTGCCTGGTAGGAGCGGAGGACAGACAGACACCAGTCCTCTTCCACCTCCCATCGGCTGTAAATTGAGGCTGGTCAGGAAGAGAGATGACAGCCCGTCAGCAACCTGACCTTGCTGGGCCCCCGCCCCAAGCCTCACTGGATCCCTTCTCACCTTCCTCCAGCTGTGAGGAGGCCTCCAACCACTGCCTCACCACTTGAAGACCCTCCTCTGCCATCACCCGGGGATACCTACAGAGGAAGCGCCGGGACAGGTCAGGGCTGATTTTTTTCATTCACCATTCCTGAGCCTTTCTCCCTCCTTCCCTATGCTGGTGTCGGTATCTGTGCGTGTACACTGCTCCCAGCACGCACACACCCTGGCTCTCACCGATGCTGCAGGAGCTTCAGCAGGAGGTCATTGCCTCGGTTGGACATGATGTCCTCAGGAACCCTAGGGGTGAGAAGAATGTACCCTGGAGGGGCTGGAGGTTAGGAGGAAAGGTCTAGATACCCGGGTTTCTGGTGAGCAGAGGTGGGAGGGGAAAATTCCTGGCCATCTCTGGGATTGGCGAGGGCCGACCTTCCCAAGCACTCACGTGGTAGTGATGATCTCATCCTTGGTTCTCCGGATCAGCAGTACAGGACCCAGGTATCTTCAGAGAACAGAGCAGTGGGAAGGGAGAGCTCAGAGGGAGACAGGTGACAACTGGCCCACCCCCATCCCCGCACTGGAAGCATTCTTATCCCCTGCTACAGCACAGTCTGTGACCAAGCCCTTCACTCAGGGGTGAGAGGGAATATTTAAGAATGGGCATGGTTCAGTCTGGCCCTGCTGGGAGACCCCTGCTGTACCAGGCCTTAACCTTTTGGTTACCAGATCCTGAGGTGGTCCAGAGTCCCAGGGGACCTGGGAGGGCCAGTTGAGGCCAGTTGAGGTGGTGGCAGGGTCACTTGGGATGTGATCCAGTGGCCTTTTACCAACTTGCACTTTAGTACTGGTTTCAGCGTTTAAGTGCCCAGCAGAGCTGTTTAGGGGGCAGGTGTTCGATGCTGGATGCTGGCCGGTGCTCACCTGCACAGCTGCTCCGCATTGTTTAGATTGAGATGCTGCCTCACGGTCCTGGTCACCAGGCCCCCTAGAGTGGGATAAAGGTGAAGGGATGGCAGAGACAAAGCCTTTGCCCAACATAAAGGTCCTCACTGTTCACGGAGAAAGAAAACTGAGGCCCCCAGACAAAGGAGTCCTCCTGCTTCCAACAATGGGGTGACTTACACCCCACCCAAGGAAAAGGGGGCCATCTCAGTTAGAACAGTTCCCAGTTCCAGACCACCCCTTCCCAGGAAGGGCAGGCCTGGGAGATGCACTCACTCCAGCTGTCTGGCATGACCTTCAAGGCCAAGGGCACCAGGTCATCAAAGGAGGCATCCAGGATCACGGCACTAACATCTGGGTAGGACATGGCGGCCCACGTGGCTGGTACCAGGGCAGGGAAGAAAAGTAAGAACTGAGAAAGGCTCCTTTCTCCTCACCACCCATGCTCTCATCCCACTTACCCTGTAGGCCAACCCCATTCCCCCTATGTTATTCCTTGTTTTTTTTCTTAACCTACTTCATTTGGTCAGGGAACTGTCTGGAGAGGATGGGGATAGAACACTGGAGACAGTGCACTGAAGATAACAGGCAGGAAACATTCACTTTCCGTGATCTCCCCACCCAGGACCTGGGTCTGCTTTTCCTTTTAATGACTGGGCACAAGAGGGGAAGGAAAGGTGAAGTGTATACAAATACGATAGCTTCTTCCAGGCCCACTCAGAGATTCTACTTCCTCTCTCTTCTTCCTTGAGCCTCCACCCCACCCCAGGGCCACCAGTGCATTTCCCCACCTCTCCTGGGTGGGGCTGGGTGGTCATGAATGTGTCTAAAGTGGGGGGATGGGAGGGAGGCTGGTACCAGTGAAGCCACCAATGGACCAGGCGTAGATGATGATGTCCTGGGGCTGGAAGCCCAGGCGGTGGATGGCAAACTGGACCACCACATCCATGGCATTGGCCTCATTCTGCGGGAACGGCACTCCCTACAGGAAGAAGGGCAAAGTCAGGATTGTGTCAGCACCAAAGGCCAGCTCACCTGTCCCTCCCAACGTGGACCCCTCCTGCAGCCACCTATGACAGACAGAGAAGGTGTAGAAGGAAGGGATGGAAGGAGAGGTTGTTCTTTCCAGAAGACAGATGTGTACAATGAGATCCACTTCCACCTCTCCCGCCAGCCCCCCACTATGGGGATGGGGGCATGGCTCCCAATTCTGCCTTCACAACCTCCTAGCCCCCAGCTCTCAGGTGAGTGGGAGGCCCTTCAAGAAATCCACAGCCCCTCTCCTCCCTCCAATGGCTGACCAGAGGGAAACAGACATAATTCAGGAAAAGGAAGGGATTCCTGAGATGGTCTCACCGTGCTTCCAGCAAAGCCTGGATGATTCCAGCCCAGGACTGAATATCCAGCTGTAACAAAGAGGGAGGAGGAACTGAGACCTTATGGCCCACACCCCTTTCTCCATCCCTGGGGGAAGGAAGAGCAGAAGTACTCCCCAGCTTAGAGGCAAATAACTGCAAGCCTTCCCAGAATAGGAGATGACACCAAAGGTTCTGAGGCAGTACAGGGAGAGGCGTGTGACTGTGTGGGGTGTGTGGTAGGGGAATGGAACAGAATGAAAAGCATAATTAGGGACACAGGCCAGGGGAGGGATGTAAGGTTATCAAAGCAAATGGCGAGTGGACTTTTCCCTAAAGCTGAGAGACTCAAAACCTCACCCAGAGAAAGTGGAGGCCAGGGGAGGTCAGATCAGTGTGGGAGGCAGGGACATTCCCTTCAAAGGGCAGAGACAAGGAGGCTGAGTCACCATCCTACCTTCCAGGGGTGTGGAGATGCAGCCCACCTCGTAAAACCCAGCATTCCCCTCACAGCAGATCACCTAGGAAGGAGGCAGGAAGGAAGGGCTGGGGGGCCAAGTTGGGACTGGAAAACTCCCTTTGGGCAAGGAGGGCAGCCCATGAAGAGCTTTGCAGGGAAGAGGAAAGGGCAGGTCTCTGTTTTCTCCAAGGGGAATGGAAGCTTCTCATTCCACAGGGTCCATAAGAGGAGAAGCAAAGGGATTACAAATACTCCTCAGAGGCTGAACTGCTTGACCACCCAGCCATGTCCACTTTTCCTTGGAAGATTACCAGCTGGGTCTCTCTCAGGAAAAGGACTATGGAGATGTTTTTCCTTTCTAGTTTTCGGGTCTGTTATCTTCTGTGACCATTGCTATTGTGTGGTATGCTGACTGCTCTCTCTGTCCCTCTCTGACTGCTCTCCCTATCCCTCTCTGAGCTCCAGTCTTATGGTCAGATAAACTGTAATGCCATGGCGCCCCAAGCTGAAGCCCACGGGTGGTGGGATTTGCATGAACTGTCATAGCAGATGGGCAGAGCCAGGACTAGAACCCAGCTCCCTAGACTCCTGGCTTAGTGCTCTTTCCATGGCTGCTTCATGGAGGCAGAAGACTTTGAAGCCAGGCTGCGTGGGTCCAAATACCAGCTCTACTACTTACTGTGAGGTCCAGGAAAGGTTTTCTGTGCCTCAGTTTCATCTCCTATAAAATGGGCTAACATAAGCAGTAACTATCTCACGGATTGTTGTGAGAATTAAATATATATGCTTCATATATACATATGAGAAATATATGTAAGTGTGAAGTGCTGTCGAAGTGGTAACTATTAATATTAGTTTCTGGTTCTTGAATGTCTCTCCTACTTCATCTGTTTCTCTATCACAGGGTTTCACTACATCACAAGGTCTTTAGGGTGGAGCTAAGAGATGGGATTATCCCAGTAGTGGTTCCTCCAGGGAGATGCTATAGCATTGGGGTCCCCAGACCTCTACTGCCTTCCTCACAGTCACCCCACCTCTGGGATCCCTGCTCCCTCTTACCAGCTTCTGTCCCTGGGGCTGAGCTGTCCCCCGCCGGTCCATAAACATGGTGTCAATCTCATTGCCATCACAGGCCAGCAGCTTTGCCCGGCGCCCATTACACTGAGTAGGGGAGATGCAATGGCCAGGTTGCCAAGGGGCAGAAGGCCACATGACAAGGGTGGGGCAGGCTAGGTGGGGGTGG
>NW_012106809.1:349043-353426 GCF_000951045.1 Mandrillus leucophaeus
GGTGGGAGGGGAGGGCTATAGGGGATGGGCGGGCAGGGAAGCCTCACCTCTTCCACCAGTCGGGCCTGGCCCTGCAGCAGCACAGGCATGAGGGCCTTCTGGAGCAGGTACACAGAGCCTGGATACAGCATCCGGCGCCCCAGGGTGTGCGCCACCAGGTAGCTGTGGGGAACACAGGTTAACAAACCCCAACCCTGGTGAGGCGTGGGAACTGTGCTGGGGACACTGTGCTGGGGACACTCACAGACTGTAAGGCCTGCTTCACCTCTGACTTTCACAGCTTTACTTTCCTCTTTCAAGCCTTAATGAAATATGTACTAGGCTGATGTTTTTCAAACTTTTCTTAGTGCAACCTTTGTAAGATAAATATTTTATATTGTGGCTCAGTACACATATATCCTGTATGTACAGAATTCTGAGAGTTTTATGATGTACTTTCTATACATAATAAATGCAAAGTTATCAGATTATGATTTCTTAAAATCTAAGTACAACATATTAAAGGTCCCCAAATAAATAATACTTTAAAAAATGATGGTTGTAATTCAAAACCTCAAATATGGCTTCCCTTCCTGACCAATTAGCACACTGTCAACGACCAACCACTAAGTCCACCCTGTTCCCTGGTATTCTAGAAGCTGCCTCCTAACTCCCAGCAATAGAAAATTCCCAGTGTCTGTTCCACTGTAAGATATAGGTGGTTATTTCTGTTCCTTCTGACATCATCAGTACCCACGACTGAGCTTTATTTGGGATTTACCACGTGCTCTCAAGCACCCAGGCAAGGCAGGAGCCCTTCAGAACATGTTACCTTACTTAATCTCCTCAGCAACCTTGCAGGGCAGGTTCATCACAGGTGCAGACACAGAGGCGAACAGGGGCCCGGAGCCAAGGTGGAATAACAACGGGGCAGAGGGGCCACGATGGGTACACAGATGCCACCAGAGCCTGCCCTAGCTACAGGTGTCCTCCCCACCCCCACCCCACCCCCACTGCTCCTTCTCAGCCTCACTGAAGGAGCTTTTGTTCATATCCCAGTTCTTCACTTACTATCTTTGAGACTCCAGATCTCTCTGAGCCTCTTTTCTTCAAATATAAATGTGGATAAAAATGACTTTGCCATAAATGATTTACACAAACCATACGACACTAGGCCCAATGAGTGACAGCTATTTTACAATGGAGCATCCACTCCCAGAGCCCTCCTGAAATGGCCCCTCCACCCCAGCAGGCCTCTCCTCCCTGCCATTTCCCACCTGGTGATCTGACAAGGCAGCTTCTTAACCCGGTTGAGGAGGGTGTCTGCTGTTCCCCGGTGCAGGGGCTCTGGGCGAAGCAGGGCCACACCCCGGCGGGAAGGGCCCCCTCGAGACTCCTTCCTGAGGAAGGGAAAGATGCAGGGAAGGATGGGGTCAGGAGCAGCAAGCTGGACGTCTGAGATCTGGAGAACAGTGGGGGACTAGGAACGACATAATGGCACTGGAAGGCAGGCACTATGACCTGAGAGGGCATGGAGGTGGGGGGACAGGGCAGGGCAGGTATTATCTGGAATGGTTCCAAGGGGAGGAATAGAGCAAAAGAACTGGGACCTCACCGGCTGCTGGGTTCTTCCCAGTGGAAGTCGACTGGCCAGCTCCGGAAGTCAAAGTTGTAGTTAGCAAGCTGCCTCTGCAGTGGACACGAGAGTATAAGGGGAGGAAAAGGGGTGTTGAGAACTCAGGGGAGGCCCTCCTACCCACCCTCAACAACACCTTTGTTATCTAGGGGTCTGATCCCCATACATCATGGGGAAACCAAGCAGAGGTCAACACCCTCCCAATTCTCAGATGGAAAATTCTAATGGGACCAGAAAATCAGGCGAGATGGTATGCCCCATCAGGTATCAGGACTGGCCTGTCTGCCCTCTTCCAAGCTAGGAACCTAACACTCCGCTTTTCTAAAAAACTAAGCCTGACCCACCCCCAGGAGGAGTGGCTGAAGGTGCTAGTGCTTTTGAGTGATGGGGTAGAAGGGGGCCGCTGGCTGGTCACGGTCTATTCCCCACCTGGGTCCCTTATGGGGTACTATCTTAGAGGCTTAGAAATCTCCCAGCAGATCACACCGACAGATCCAAGGTTGAGTGAGACAGAGAGGAGGCTGCAGCCTCAAAATCCCAGGCCCAAATGATGCTCCTACTTAGCCCTCACTGCAGCCTCAAACTCCCAGGCCCAAGTGATCCCCCTACCTCAGCCTCTGGAGTAGCTGGGACTACAGACGTGTGCTACTATGCCCAGCTAATTTTTAAAATTTTCTTTAGAGACAAGGTCTTACTATGTTGCCCAGGCTGGTCTCGAACTCCTGGGCTGAAGTGATCCTCCTGCCTCGGCTTCCAAAAGTGCTGGGATTGTAGGCATGAACCACCTCGCCAGCTCCACATGTTTTTTGAGGACAGTGGGAGCTGCGTCTTTTTTTTTTTTTTTTTTTTTTTTTTTTGAGACGGAGTCTCGCTCTGTCATCCAGGCTGGAGTGCAGTGGCGCCATCTTGGCTCACTGCAAGCTCTGCCTCCCGGGTTCACACCATTCTCCTGCTTCAGTCTCCCAAGTAGCTGGGACTACAGGTGCCCACTGCCACGCCCGGGCTAATTTTTGTATCTTTAGCAGAGATGGGGTTTCACTGTGTTAGCCAGGATGGTCTCGATCTCCTGACCTTGTGATCCACCCGCCTTGGCCTCCCAAAGTACTGGGATTACAGGCGTGAGCCACCGCGCCTGGCCTAGCTGTGTCTTAATACTTGACTGTATTGTCCCCTGAGCTCCCAGCACTCTATTTTGAGGGTTTTCATTTTCTGCACAGAAATTTTTTGACACTTCAAAAATAATTTGAATAACAGAGAGCAATAGAAAAATTATACAAAAAGGTAAATGGCAAAACAAGATGAATAAAAGCAAATTTCAGGCAGGCTTTGCTCAGACCTGCTCTCAAATCTGGACTTAGCTACTTTCTTGCTCTATGACTCCGAATGGGTCACTTAACCTCTTTTTGCCTCTGTTTTCTCCAATTTACAAATAAGGGTAATAATGCCACCTCGCTCAGCTGTCGTGAGAATCAGAAAAGTGTATGCCAAATGCCTCAGCCAGTAGCATAGTACAGGGCATCATTACACAGCTCCATAAATAGTGTGGAATAGCCAGGAATGCGATGACGGTGGTCATAGCTATTCGATCCCAGAAACCTCCCATAACAGAAAAGAGCTTTACGGGGCCCCAAAGCCCATCCTCAAAGATAATCACAGTTCAGCACCAGCTGGCCTGGCAAAATTCCCAGGACACTGAGCCCCAGCTTTTCTCCCTCCTGGCACCATGCTGTACTCCCAGTCACAGGAGTGGACATACCTGTCCACCTTGTCCCATCCACAAACAAGGATAGCATGGTATTCAGTGTATACAACAAAAATAAACATTTATAGAACTGAGCTGCTGTGATACAGAGAAAACTACCTTCTAAGAAACATTGTGGGCTGGGTGCAGTGGCTCACGCCTCTAATCCCAGCACTTTGGGAGGCCAAGGCAGGTGGATCACCTGAGGTCAGGAGTTTGAGACCAGCCTCACCAACATGGCGAAACCCCATCTCTACTAAAAATACAAAATTAGCCGAGTGTGGTGGTGCATGCCTGTAATCCCAGCTACTTGGGAGGCTGAGGCAGGAGAATCGCTTGAACCCAGGAGGCAGAGGTTGCAGTGAGCTGGAATCATGCCATTGTACTCCAGCCTGGGCAACAAGAGCGAAACTCCATCTCAAAAGAAAAAAAAAAAAGAAACACTGTGGGCCAGGCACAGTGGCTCACACCTGTAATCCCAGCACTTTGGAAGGCCAAGGCGGGCAGATCATCTGAGGTCACGAATTCAAGACTAGCCTGGCCAACATGGTGAAACCCTGTCTCTACTAAAAATACAAAAATTAGCTGGGCATAGTGGTGCGCGCCTGTAATTCCAGCTACTCAGGAGGCTGACGCGTGAGAATCGTTTAAACCCGGGAGGTGGAGGTTGTAGTAAACTGAGATTGTACCACTGCACTTTGGCCTGAGTAACAGAGTGAGACTGTCTCAAAGGAAAAAAAAAGAGGCCAGGCGTGGTGGCTCACGCCTGTAATCCCAGCACTTTGGGAGGCCAAGCAGGCAGATCGCCTGAGGTCATGAGTTCGAGACCAGCCTGGCCAATATGGTGAAACCCCATCTCTACTAAAAATACAAAAATTAGTGGGCGTGGGCGCCGCGTGCCTGTAATCCTAACTACTCAGGAGGCTGAGACAGGAGAATCACTTGAACCCGGGAGGCGGAGGTTGCAGTGAGCTGAGATCGTGCCACTGCATTCCAGCCTAGGCAACAAGAGTGAAACTCCATCTCA
>NW_012106809.1:353756-373667 GCF_000951045.1 Mandrillus leucophaeus
ACACCCAGTGTGGTAGGTGGTAAAACACACCTCCTCTTCCTGCAGAAGCCAGTGTCCGGTGCTCTGAGGGACAACTGAGGAAGCTGCTATTGGGCACCTGCGTGGCACTTTTCTTAGAGCCTCTCACCTTGTTTTCTGAAGACTGGTTCCGATGCGTTGCTTCCAAGATGGTGATGAACTGCCGGTACTGGGGGTTGGTCCAGCGGCCAATGCCTGGTAGAAAAAGGACAGGAAACAGTGCTAGGAAAACTGGAAAGCAGAATGCCTAGGTTTTAGGAAAACAATTGGAAACGGGCAAGAGAAGGCCCTGAAAGAAGTGAAAGAAAAAGGAACTGAGGGCATAGGATGTGGAGAAATAGACCTGAGCCAACCCTCTTCCTCCAAATCCAGCAACTGGCTACAGGATGCTTCTTCTCCATAGCTTCTGCAGTTTGTGTCTCTAAAGATGATCCTTAACCTACCATCTTTCAGAATGTTCATTTTCCTCAGTCTTTAAACACTGTCACATAACCTATTATATGACACTATTAAACACTGTCTTATAATACTATTCTCCCTTGTGAAAATCAAATTTCTCTATTTTTCACTGCCACTCTTCTCCAGTGCTTGCTTTCTGCCTCTTTTCTGTATATCCTAGCCCCTTGCCGTCTGGTTTCATAGTCTCCAGCTCCTGCCCATAATTACTTCCTCACTGAATCCCTGACTCTTCCATCCTCATTCTCTTCAACTGTACCACTCAGCATTCTTCCTGTCCCTCAAGATTCTTCCTGCCTCTGCTTCCTGGGCCCATCCTTGACTCCTTCTAATTCCTGAACAGTTCCTCTCCTGCCTCCTTTCTGCTTTCCTCTCTGAAGCAGAAGCAACTCTCAGTGCTGACTCTCTCTTCTCTCTTTTCACTTACACGCCCAGTGATTGCATCCACTCTCCTTTCACTGCTGAGGCACCTCAAACCCTAACTTGTCTCCTCACTGACCTGGCAGGTGTCGTGTGCCAGGCAGGCACCATTCTACACACAGGAGACTCAGCAGGAAATGAGATACGCAGCTCCTGGCTCTCAGAGAGCTGGCATTCTGGTTGGGGTGAGGTAGAGCCAGAAGACAATAAACAAGAACATTTAAGAGAGGGATAAGTGTTACAAAGAAAATACAATAGGAATGAACTAGAACTTTATGTGTCATCACTGGTAGTCCCCCAAAACGATATGATGAGAGAATGACGTGTGCTGCAGAATGATTTGTATGGAGTGATAACATTTATGCCAAAACTGTAAAATGTGCAAAATAATACATACTGCTTATAGATAGCATATTTCATAGATTCTAAGATGTATATTTTTTAACCCTTGAAAACTCTGAAATTAGTATTCATTTTACAATTGATGGCAGCTTAGATTTGAGGAAATGAGGTATATGTTTCATAAAGGTATGTGCCAGAAAAAAACAAACAAACCCCACACCAAATGACAATTATTACTTCTGAGGAAAGAGGAAGATAGGACTGAAAGGATTCCAATGGGAACTCCAACTCTAACTGTGGTGCTTTAGTATTTTATTGACAGAAAGCATTTAAAGCAAATATCACAAAACTATATATAAAAAAAATCACAAAACTATATATCAAAAAATTTAAAAAGCCTTATATATTTTGTTCTGTGGACTTTTCTGTATTTTTCCTTTTTCCTTTTTTTGTTTTTTTTTTTTTGAGACAGAGTTTCGCTCTTGTTGCCCAGGCTGGAGTGCAATGGTGTGATCTCGGCTCACCACAACCTCCGTCTCCCTGGTTCAAGTGATTCTCCTGCCACATCCTCCCAAGTAGCTGGGATTACAAGCGCCAGCCACCACGCACAGCTACTTTTTTCTGTATTTTTTCTAAATTAAAAATAAATAAAATAAAAAATTAAGACAAAACTGAGTAGTGGGAGCTACTTTTAGACAAGGTGGTCAGGGAAGGCCTCTCTGAGGAGAGAGCCCAGCCCTGCAGAGATCAGGGGGCAGAGCACCTCAGGCAGAAGGTCCTGGACCCAACTGCAGCCATCCAGCCCTGACACCACCACCCCCATGTTCAAACATCGCCCATCACCTGATTGTCATCTTATGTACCCACTAGGGGTAGGTGATCTGTTCTGCCTCTTTATTTTTTTAAACTGCGAGATATAACATAGGTACATAAAACATATATTCAGTTTAAAAAATACAAAGCAAACATTCATGTGACTATCACCTAGGTCAACAAAGAGAACACAGTCACCTTTCAGCAGGGGTCTCCCCTATTCTGTACTTCCCCACCCCAGGTAATCACTCTCCGAACTTTTAAGAAAACCATGCCCTTGTTGTCTTTGGTGTTCTACCTCAAACACGTGCATCCCTTTCGAATTTTATATAAATGAAATCATACTGCATACATTATTTTGTGATTAGCTTCTTCTATTTAACACAACATTTCAGAAATTCATCTGCATTGCTTTTGTTTTTCTGGAGACAGAGTCTCGCTCTGTCACCCAGGCTGAAGTGTAGTGGTGCTATCTTGGCTCACTGCAACCTCTGCCTCCCAGGTTCAAGCAATTCTCATGCCTTAGCCTCCCAAGCCATTAAGACTACAGGCATGTGCCACCATGCCCAGTTAATTTTTTGTATTTTATTTTTTTCTGAGATGGAGCCTTGATCTGTTGCCCAGAATGCAGTGCAGTAGCTCAATCTTGGCTCACTGCAACCTCTGCCTCTCAGGTTCAAGCAATTCTACTGCCTCAGCCTCCCGAATAGCTGGGATTAACAGGTGCTCACCACCATAGCTGGCTAATTTTTTTTTTGTATGTTTAGCAGAGATGGGGTTCCACCATGTTGGACAGGCGGGTCTTGAACTCCTGACTTCTGGTGATCTGCCCGCCTCAGCCTACCAAACTGCTAGGATTACAGGCATGAGCCACCACACCTGGCTTCATCTGCGTTGATGAGTGTAGCTATAGTTTGTTCATTTGCATTGCTATATAGTGTTCTGTTGCATGGCTATTGCACAGAACTTTTTTTCTTTTTTTTTTTTGAGACGGAGTCTTGCTCTGTCACCCAAGATGGAGTACAGTAGTGCAATCTCGTCTCACTGCAATCTTTGCCTCCCAGGTTCAAGCTATTCTCCTGCCTCAGCCTCCTGAGTAGCTGGGATTACAGGCACATGCCACCACGCCCAGCTAATTTTTGTATTTTTAGTAGAGATGGGGTTTTACCATGTTGGTCAGGCTGGTCTCGAACTCCTGACCTCGTGATCCACCGGCCTCTGCCTCCCAAAGTACTAGGATTATAGGCGTGAGCCACCGCACCCGGCTGCACAGAACGTATTTTATCCATCCTACTATTCGGTAGCCACTGGAGTTGCTTCCAGCTTAGGATTATTACAAACAATGTTGTATGCTGTATTCCTGTACATATATATTGTTTATACATGTGGAGGAGTTTCCCTAGTGTGTATACATATATAGAATTGTTGTAGGGTATATGCATCTTTTCTAGATAATAGCAGCCAGGCATAGTGGCTCACATCTACAATCCCAGTACTTTGGGAGGCTGAGGTGGGAGGATCACTTTGAGTTCAGGAGTTTGAGACCAGCCTAAACAACATGGTGAGACCCTCTCTCTTAAAAAAAAAAAAAAAAAGCAAGCCTTGTTGTTTTCATATTTATAACCCAAGTCTTTTAAGGAAAAGATCATGCCTTAAACCATTCTCAATGATTCCCTCTCGGGGTCCATCACTAAACTGTATTTGCACAAGGTACTTACTATGTACCCAGTGACAGTGACAGATAAGATTCAAACCAGGTTTCATCTTGACCTACCTCGGAGGCAGGCCACGCCTGCCAGAAGTAGCAGCAATGTCCCAGCATAGTGAGAAAACGGCACCACTTTGGACAAACTCAAGTAACCTGGGAAGGGAGAGGGACAATGTGAGACCCTCTCCGCAGTGTTCCTCAGCTCCTCTTCCCAGTTCAGCCCCAACCTCCACCCCACACTCCCTGTTTGGAACAGCCATACCCTAAGAGGAAGAAGATGCCTGATGGAAGAGGGAAGCCAAGCCATCCTCACAGGTCCCCTCTCCTCTTTAGGGAGCTGGCTCCTCTGCCAACAACCTGCCCATTTGCTACCCCACCACCTTTGAAACCACACTGACCTTTCCTGTACAAGTAGAAGAAGGCGAAGGGAGAGGAGTAATAAGAGATGGACCAGAATACTGAAGCCTGCAGCAGAGAGACAGGGACAGGCAATCAATACACACACATACACACACACACGCCTGCCATTCCAGGCCTATACTCTGAGCAAGATGGACAACCTGAGGGATATCATATCATATTTGGTGTATGACACCATGAATACAGTAGATGCTCAATATTTGTTGAAAAGTAGTGTGTCAGTGTAATGGAGGCTGGGAAAACTAGGTACAGGTTCTATTTTCTTCCTCTGGAATTATGGAAGAATTATGTCTTCCATCTCCAGGCATAATTCCATCACATTTAAAGGCAGTCTCTCTGTCTACTCAAGTTAATCAAGCCTTTTCAATTGGCCCTGCTCAAGACAGCCCCTGACCTGGTCCCCAAGAGATGCGCAGACGTCACCACAGGAACTGTGCCAGAACGAACAGCTGTCCCTGCAGCCAAAGAGGTTAGTTGCCAGGGAGGACAGGTCACTGGGGAACTGCAGGACTTAGCACCTGCAGATGGTCCCAAGAGTAAACATGTTTTCCTTATGGCTCAGGCTGCCCCCAGAGAAAGCAGTGCTACATACCAAAGGGGAGTGCCAAGTATGCACACTTTGAGTGTGTCTGTGTGTCTGTGTTGGAGAGGTCTGCTGCAGAGCCCAGAGCACCCCCAACCCCAGGGGTACTGTTGCTCCCAAGCTAGGGAAGGCTAAGTTCAAGAGGACAGGTGGGTCTGAAAGATGCAGAGAGTCCCAGATGCCAGGGTAGACATACCAGTGCCAGGATGCTGTCAGCATGTTTCTCCAGGGCACGGGGCTGATAGTACGTATCCTGCCAAAACAGATGGCCTCCTTAAGGACCCTGCCACTGGCAGGTCCTTTTCCTTCCCTTTCAGAAGCTCTGCTGTGTGTCCTCCGGTTCTAATCTCGTTGACTATCTTTCTTGAGACATCCCCGGCCCCCACAGAAAACCCTCTTCCTCACCCTCACTCTGAACCTAATTTCCCACCCCTGACCATGGGAACAAACACAGGGAGCTGGACTTGGAAGCAAAAGTGAAAGCAGCATTGGACGATTTTTGCTCCTTTTCCACAGTCTAGTTTAAAATGGATTGCAGGCGCGTGCATATGGGGAGAAGGGTTAGTTTGAGAAGAAAGACACCAAGACAATCTAAGAGGGAAAGAAAAGCATCAGAAATAAGAGTAGTTGACTAAGAAGAGAATGTGGGTAGGAGCGGGCAGTTTGTAGGAGACAGTAACACAATGTGAGACAACTGATAAAAAGGAAGATAATATTTAGAACAGCCTACCACCACCCGCCCGCTCTCCAGAATACAATGACTCGGGTCTCCAGGCTAGGTTGGGCGGGGGTTGAGGGGAGGACCTACGGATACTGGATCTGTAAAAGTCATTCTGAAATTCAAGGCGAGGGTAAAGGGAAGATAAAAACGGAGCCGAGGGAGGCACGAAGAGGCATTGCGAAAGAGGAAATTGGGAGTTCGACGGCAAAATTCAACGGCTCCCCAGTCCGCGCAGGGTCTCTTTCCCGGGACTTAAGACTCAACTAGGACTGGCACGAACCACGACAGACAGGGTGGGGGGACGCGGAGAGGAAAGAGCAAGGAGTGGCAGTCGGAATGAGAAAGCGGTAAAGAGCGAAAAAGAAAGGAGGCGGCCAGTCCGTAGGCGTGACTTTAACTCAGGAAGCACACAGAGCGCAGACTTTGCGGATGACTGGTTTGACAAGCAGGCTCCCCTTATTTCCCATTATGGGCAGTTCTGAGGAGCAAAGGCCGTAAAGGGTTTGGACTGTACCACGTTCCTCGGCGGGGAGGAACTCGACTCACCCAGGAGCTGGAATGGGGGGCAGTGACTGCCGTTGGCGTTTCAGGGACGCTGGCCGGGGCCCTTTCAGAGTCCCTCTCCCGGTAGATTTTGTACAGCCGGGGGCCTAGGACGCAGCTCAGCAGCTTCGCCATGGCCCTGGCTTGGGCCGCTGCTCTTCCAGCAGCAGGTCCCCCTGCCGGCCCCGCCCTCCCTGCCTCTGAGGTGTTGTGTGCCCTTGACGTCAGCCCGTACCGGCTCCGCCTCCGGGCGAGTTGCGACATTTTCAGTGCTTCCCGAGAAGAGTTTCGCGCAGTTTGGGGCTACGGGTGCAGCAGTGGTCCGAAACTAGTGGAAGATTTAGGAACGCGGAGAATCAGAAAATTACCAGGCATAGCTCAGTAATTTTTTTCTGTCTCATTATTGGCAGACTCTAGAGCGACAGCGGAAACGAGGGGTGAGATTAGGAGTACTTGATAAGAGTAACAGAAAAGATAAGGTGTCTAGGAATATATCTAGTACAAGAAATGCAAGATGCTATGAAGAAGACTATAAAAAGTTACTGAAAAGGCAAACTGGCCCGGCCCAGCGCGGTGGCTCACGCCTGTAATCCCAGCACTTTGGGAGGCCGAGGCGGGCGGATCACTTGAGGCCAGGAGTTCAAGACCAGCCTGGCCAACATGGTGAAACCCCGTCTCTACTAAAAATACAAAAATTAGCCTGGCGTGGGTGGCGCGCACCTGTAATCCCAGCTACTCTGGAGGCCGAGGCACCAGAATTGCTTCAACCTGGGAGGCAGAGGTTGCAGTGAGCCAAGATCTTGCCCCTGCACTCCAGCCTTGGTGACAGAGCAAGACTGTGTCTCTAAATAAATAAATAAAGGTAAACTAGCCCAACGCAGTGGCTCACACCTGTAATTCCAACACTTTGGGTGGCCAAGGGATGATTGCTTGTGTCCAGGAGTTCCATACCATGGCTCACGCCTGTAATTCCAACATTTTGGGTGACTGAGAGAGGATTGCTTGCGACCAGGAGTTCCAGGCCAGCCCAGGCAACATAGTGAGACCCCATCTCTACACAAAATACCTAGGAAAAAAAAAAGACCTAGCAGGGTGTGTTGGTGCGCACCTGTAGTCCCAGCTACTTGGGAGGCCAAGGTGGGAGGGTCGCTTGAGCCCAGGAGTTCAAGATTGCTCCATGCACTCCAACCTGGATGACAGAGCCTGGCCTCAAAATAATAACAATAATAAGTGAAAAATAAAAAAAGAAAGAGGTAAACAAAAAGCTTTTCAATAAATGGAAAGCTACACCATGGTCCTGGATATGAAAATTCAGCACGGTGAGATATGGGGAATATTTGTAAAAAGAAAATAAGTGAATCATTACTTTTATGCATGAAATGAATCTTAAAACCGTGATGCTGAGTGAAAATAGAAAGCCGCAGAAGAATGTATACATGATACCAGTAATACTAGATTCAAAAACACATAAAATTTAAGCAAGTGGAGAAGAAAGAAAATTCAGAATCGTGGTGTTTTTTTGTTTTTTTTTTTTTTTGAGACGGAGTCTCGCTCTGTCGCCCAGGCTGGAGTGCAGTGGCCGGCACTGCAAGCTCCACCTCCCGGGTTTACGCCATTCTCCTGCCTCAGCCTTCCGAGTAGCTGGGACTACAGGCGCCCGCCACCTTGCCCGGCAATTTTTTTGTATTTTTAAGTAGAGACGGGGGGTTTCACCGTGTTAGCCAGGATGGTCTCGATCTCCTGACCTTGTGATCCACCCATCTCGGCCTCCCAAAGTGCTGGGATTACAGGCTTGAGCCAACACGCCTGGCCAGAATCATGGTTACACAGCATAGAGGATCTCTGACTGAAACAGAATATTCTTTTTTTCTCTTTCTTTTTTTTTTTTTTTTTCTGAGACAGGGTCTAGCTCTTTCGCCCAGACTGGAGCACAGTGGCACAATCATGGCTCACTGCCCTGATCCTCCACCTGCTGGGCTCAAACATCCTTCCACCTCAACCTCCTGAGTAGCTGGGAATACAGGCCCACGCCACCACACTCGGCTAATTTTACGAGGTCTCACCATGTTGCCCAGGCTGATCTCAAACTCCTGGGCTCAAGCAATCCTTCTGCATTAGCCTCACAGAGTGCTGGGATTACAGGCGTGAGCCACTGTGCCTGGCCTGGAATATTCTATTTCTTTTCTTTTTTTTTTTTTTTTTTTTGAGACCAAGTTCCGCTCTTATTGCCCAGGCTGGAGTGCAATGGCCCGATCTTGGCTTACGACAATCTCCGCCTCTGGGGTTCAAGTGATTCTCCTGCCTCAGCCTCCCAAGTAGCTGGGATTACAGGCATGTGCCACCATGCCCTGCTAATTTTTTTATTTTTAGTAGAGAGGGGGTTTCTCCATGTTGGTAGAGAGGGGGTTTCTCCATGTTGGTCAGGCTAGTCTTGAACTCCCGACCTCAGGTGATCCGCCTGCCTCAGCCTCCTAAAGTGCTAGGATTACAGACGTGAGCCACCAAGTCCGGCCTGGAATAGTCTATTTATTTCTGGGTTTTTTTTTTTTGGAGACGAAGTCTCGCTCTGTCGCCAGGCTGGAGTATAGTGGCATAATCTCTGCTCACTGCAACCTCTGCCTCCTGAGTTCAGTCGATTCTCCTGCCTCAGTCTCCTGAGTAGCTGGGACTACAGGCATCCGCCACCACGCCCAGCTAATTTTTGTATTTTTAGCAGAGATGGGGTTTCACCATGTTGGCCTGGATAGTCTCGATCTCTTGACCTCGTGATCGGCCTACCTCAGCCTCCTAAAGTGCTGGGATTACAGGCATGAGCCACCGTGTCTGGCCTTTATTTTTAGAGTTGGGGTCTTGCTCTGTTGCCCAACCTCAAACTTCTGGCTTCAATCGACCCACCCACCTTGGCCTCCAAAAATATTAGGATTATAGACATGAGCCACCATGCCTGGCCAGGCTTCTTTTCCTCTCATTATGCTGTGAGATTCAACCTTGTTGCAATCACTGGGTTTGTTCATTCTCATTGCTGTCCAGTGTTCTACTGTGTTAATATACCACCATTTATCCATAATATAGTTATACTTCATATAGTTTTTGGTATGTATGGAATATTTCATCAAAATAATTTTTTAAAATAAATAAATGACACATTAAAACTATAATAACTGCATGAAGATCTGCCTTAGGAGTTTTTGCCATTCAGAAGGATGAATCAGCCCGTTATCCTTCTCCTTGAGTAATAACTTAATACACTCATCAGGGGTTCAGGAGAGGTCTGGGGTATGCCAGACAGCCACAGGGAAAGTCATTCCCAATCATTTACGGGACACTGACTGGATACACAGTCTTGTGCTGGGTTCTGTGGAGGACCAATGTGAAAACTCAGTTTCTCCAGTCATAGCTGACATTTCTTTTTTTCTTCTTTTTCTTTTCTTTTGAGATGAAGTCTCGCTGTCTCGCTCTGTCTCCCAGGCTGGAGTGCAGTAGCACGATCTCGGCTCACTGCAACCTCTGCCTCCTGGGTTCAAGCGATTCTAGTGCCTCTCAGCCTCCTGAGTAGCTGGAATTACAGGCATATGTCACCACGCCCGGCTAATTTTTGTATTTTTTGTAGAGACAGGGTTTCACCATGTTGGCCAGGCTGGTCTTGAACTCCTGACCTCAAGTGATCCACCCAACTCATGGCTGACATTTCTTAGGAGTGAAAGAGACCTCAGAATGTACTTCCAGACTGACAGGAGCTAGACAGGCAGGACCACTTCCCTGCATGGTTTTTTGCATGGAAAGTCTTTACTTGAGTCCCTTAGCTGATGTGGAATCAGAAGAGCAAAAAGGTCATCTTCAGAGTGCCCTGGGCTGGGTCCTTTTCTCTCCAGGACAGAAAAGTGGTGGTCACTTTTTCCCTAGTAGACATGCTGCTGGACTTTATCGCCCCAGCATTCCCATCCCCTCCAGAGGCCCTTGTCACCCCAGACCAGTGAGTGTGGGCCTTTATCTGGACTCTGCTTCCTCCTTGGGAACACCAGGTCTTGGAGCAAGAGAACTTGGCAGGCTTTCCCCATGGCAGTCTTATTCCTCCTCCTGTTCCTATGTGGAACTCCCCAGGCTGCAGGTAAGGGGCAAGAGGTAGGTGATTCCTTAGCTGTTTCCAAGGTTGGGGAGGGACTGCTGCTCTTTCTCCTAGGAGCCTGGCAAAGGCATCTGACTCAAGAAGATAGAATTACCCCAACTGACCTCCTCCTGCCTCTGACACTAGGGAAGACCCAGGGGCAACGAAGATCCAGGTTATGCAGTTTCCTTTATAAAATAAGAAGAATGAGTAAATGCTTTCAGAAAAGTTGAAATGAGTAGAAGACATGTGGGCATTTGCCAACTCTTTCAGCCCTTTCCCTCTTGCCCTCAGACCCCCTCACTGTCTGGGGGAGAGACAAGGAAAACCCTTACCCTATCTTTCCACCTGTCTTATTTTTGTAGCTGTCACTTGAGAAAGGTGGTCACCAGCCAGGCCCGTGCTGGGGGACCCCAGAAGGGGAGGAAGTCAGGGTTGAAGATCAAATGGGGGATTGTTGATCTGATGGAGGTCTCTGGCCTCATACAACCTTCTTCCCACAGACAACATCCACGCCATCTATGTGGCCTTGGGGGAGGCAATGGAACTGCCATGTCCCTCACCACCCACTCTACGTGGAGACGAACACCTGTCATGGTTCCGCAGCCCTGCAGCAGGCTCCTTCACCACCCTGGTAGCCCAAGTCCGAGTGGGCAGGCCAGCCCCAGACCCTGGAAAACCAGGAAGGGAATCCAGGCTCCGACTGCTGGGGAATTATTCTTTGTGGCTGGAGGGATCCAAGGAGGAAGATGCCGGGCGGTACTGGTGCGCTGTGCTAGGTCAGCACCACAACTACCAGAACTGGAGGGTGTACGACGTCTTGGTGCTCAAAGGTGAGTGGGGGCATGCAGACCAGGGGCTACTGTGGGCCAGGAAGTCTAGGTGAAGAACTGAGGGGTCCCTCTCTCCCCCACAGGATCCCAGTTATCTGCAAGGGCTGCAGATGGATCCCCCTGCAATGTCCTCCTGTGCTCTGTGGTCCCCAGCAGACGCATGGACTCTGTGACCTGGCAGGAAGGGAAGGGTCCCGTGAAGGGCCGTGTTCAGTCCTTCTGGGGCAGTGAGGCTGCCCTGCTCTTGGTGTGTCCTGGGGAGGGGCTTTCTGAGCCCAGGAGCCGAAGACCAAGAATCATCCGCTGCCTCATGACTCACAACAAAGGGGTCAGCTTTAGCCTGGCAGGTAAACCGAGGGAGGAGACGGAAAGGGATGTTCTTTCACCTCAGCCTCCCAAGTAGCTGGAATTACAGGCGCCCACCACCATGCGCGGATAATTTTTTGGACTTTTAGTAGAGACGAGATTTCACCATTTTGGCCAGGCTGGTCTCAACCTCCTGACCTCTAGTGATCTGCCCACCTCGGTCTCCCAAAGTACTGAGATTATAGGTATGAGCCACCGCGCCTCCCCTAATTTTTAAACTTTTTTGTAGAGACAGGGTCTCACTATGTTGCCCAGTCTGGTCTCAAACTACTAGCCTCAAATGATCTTCCTATCTTGGTCTCCCAAAGTGCTGGGGTTACAGGCATGAACCACCGCACCTGGCTATTTTTTCTTGAAAGGGTGAATTACTATAAAGGGTGTGAGGGGAAAGTGTGGTTATGGCTGGTGGTCTGCTCTGTAGTTGGCTGCCCATGTGTGAGCAGGGGGCATTGCCATTCTCTATTATTTTATTTTGTTTTGTTTATTATTATTATTATTAGGCCAGGCGTGGTGGCTCAAGCCTGTAATCCCAACACTTTGGGAGGCTGAAGTAGGCGGATCACTTGAGGTTGGGAGTTCGAGACCAGCCTGACCAAAATGGAGAAACTCTGTCTCTACTAAGAATACAAGATTAGCCAGGTATGGTGACACATGCCTGTAACCCCAGCTACTCGGGAGGCTGAGGCAGGAGAATCACTTGAACCTGGGAGGTGGAGGGTGCAGTGAGCCAAGATCACGCCATTGCACTCCAGCCTGGGCAACAAGAGCAAAACTCTATCTTAAAAAAAAAAATTGTATTTTTAGTAGAGACGGGGTTTCACCATGTTGGCCAGGATGGTCTTGATCTCTTGACCTCATGATCTGCCCACCTTGGTCTCCCAAAGTATTAGGATTACAGGTGTCAGCCACCATGCCTGGCTTTTTTTTTTTTTTTTTTTTGAGATGGAGTCTTGTTCTGTTGCCCAGGCTGGAATGCAGTGGCACGATCTTGGCTCACTGCAACCTCTGCCTGCTGAGTTCAAGCTGTTCTCCCATCTCAGCCTCCTGAGTAGCTGGGACTACAGGTGCCTGCCACCATGCCCAGCTAACTTGTGTGTGTGTGTGTGTGTGCGTGTGTGTGTGTATTTTGAGACTGAGTCTCTCTCTGTCGCCAGGCTGGAGTGGAATGGCACAATTCCAGCTCACTGCAACCTCTGACTCCCTGGTTCAAGTGATTCTCCTGCCTCAGCCTCCCAAGTAGCTAAGATTACAGGCATACGCCACCACGTCCAGCTAATTTTTGTATTCTTAGTAGAGCCAGGGTTTCACCATGTTGGCCAGGATGATCTTGATCTGACATGTGATCCGCCCGCCTCGGCCTCCCAAAGTGCTGGGATTACAGGCATGAGCCACAGCGCCTGGTCTCTTTTTTGTGTTTTTAGTAGAGATGGAGTTTCACCATGTTGGTCAGGCTAGTCTCGACCTCCTGACCTCAGGTGATCCACCCATCTCGGCCTCCCAAAGTGCTGGGATTACAGGTGTGAGCCACTGTGCGTGGCCCCAATTTTTATATTTTTAGTAGAGATGGGGTTTCATCATGTTGACCAGGCTGGTCTTGAACTCCTGACCTCAAGTGGTCTGCTTGCCTTGGCCTCCTAAAGTGCTGGGATTACAGGTGTGAGCCACTGTGACTGGCCGCCATTCTCTATTTATGGGTCAGGGTGAGAGGCCTGGAAAGGGGCAGAGTAGGGTGGAGGATATTGAGGGCAGGGAAACTTACAAAGTCTTCTGTTGGAAGAGCCCACCAGACTGTGGAGGGGAGGACTCTCTTTGGGGCACAGGGACAGGCCCCCTCACTGCCTCCTTCCCATCCCTCTGGTCTGGCTCTTACTACAGCCTCCATGGATGCTTCTCCTGCCTTCTGTGCCCCTTCCGTGGACTGGGACATGTCTTGGATTCTGATGCTGCTGCTCACAATGGGCCAGGGAGTCATCATCCTGGCCCTCAGCATTGTGCTCTGGAGGCAGAGGGTCCGTGGGGCTCCAGTCAGAGGTGAGTCCCTCCCTCCCGGGGGGAAGAAGAGGGCACATGGGTGGGAGGCAAAGGGCTAGGCTCGCACCCTGCCTCTGTACCCCACCTCCTCTAGGGGAGGGGGCAAGGAACACAGCTCTAAGTTGTCTGCTGACTTCTCTTCTGTATCCCTAATGGCTCCTTCTCCCCAGCTGCCTCGATTCCTCAGTTCAAACCCGAAATCCAGGTCTATGAGAACATCCATTTGGCCCGTCTCGGGTGAGGAACAGCTAGGGAACAGAGGCTTAAATCCCGGAGGGGACTGGGGATGGGAGAGGAAACACGGGTTGGGTTGGGGAGGAGCCCTTGTTCCTGAGGACGTGAAAAGTAGAGGTATCCTTAATCCGTCTCTCTGGAAAACCCCACAGCCCACCTGCCCACAAGACCAGGTGATTTTGGTGACATCTGCTGGGAAGTGTGACCTGCTGTTTCGCTGGCCATCTAGCACCTGGAGTATTCCTCGACAACCTTGGCAAGGGGGGCGGGACTGCGAGTTCGACTTCACCGTCCAGCTGGCGTCCAGCAGCCACCAAGCTGTGTATGGGGAGGGTGGGGGACTGAAGGAAAGGAGGAGCATTATTTTGTGATGTCACCTACAAAAAGGTTTGGTCTCCTGTCTTGTAGCAGCCAGTGGAGGGATGGCCCTGAGCCCATAGTACTGTGGGGTTGAGGGGAGCCTGAGGTTGCTGGTGGGGGCAAGGAGGATGGGTGTGAGCAGGGAGGAGACAGGAATCTGGAGACTTGAGCAATGGTGGGGAATCCATCGCAGCAGAGCTGAAGGACAAATGGGGAAAACTGGGGAGAGAGAAGGGAAGAAACTCAAGTCAGAGAAAGTGGAAAGAGATAGAGAAAGAAAAAAATAGAAGCACCAAGTGGG
This sequence comes from Mandrillus leucophaeus, assembly GCF_000951045.1. Lineage (NCBI taxonomy): Eukaryota > Metazoa > Chordata > Mammalia > Primates > Cercopithecidae > Mandrillus > Mandrillus leucophaeus. Next base: position 368,011 of record NW_012106809.1, read on the forward strand.
AGGACGGAGTGACAGAGAAAATGGAAAGACTCAACCCATCTCTAAATTAAGCCAGACCCCCACTACCCAGTGTGTCATCCTCACAAAGAGGAGAGGGAACAAGCACCTTTAATCAACCCCAGACTTCCTCACATGCAAGGGGAGGGAACTGAGTAGGATAGAGATGCCTGTGCTCAGCTCCCACCCGGGGCCCCTCTTTATCCTTCCTTATCCTAGGCACACACTCTTCCCTGTGGCGCTCTACCCAGGCATTCAGAGCATGTGAGCAGCTATCGCCACTCTGGCACTTCCTCCCTGCTGCCCTGGGGTCACACCCTATATTCCGGGGGCAGAGGGAGTGTCTACTCTGGCTGGCAGGCCCAGTGGGGGTGTATAATTTATTGGGCCGGGGCCATGCTGGGATGTTTGTGAGTCTGGGCTGGTGAAGTGACGGAGGGTATTGATGCTCCCAACTTGGCCATTCCTCAGTCTCAGGCAGAAATGAGCTGAGCTCCAGCCACACCCTCACAAGCAGCTCCACTGGGTGCCCTTTTGTGTCTCTGCTCAAGCTTGGGCCTTACTGGAGAAAAGCTTTCTCAGAAGTCTCACCTAACGCCTTCAGGCTGCAGGGGCTTAAACTAAGCCATTGGCAGGATAAAGGAAGCACATGACACAGATGGAGAATGAGGGGAGTGCTGTGGTCCAGGTTCCAGCTCCAGCCCAACCCACCAAGCAGCTATAGTTCGCTCTTAGAGCTCACACACACACACAGCAGTATCTGCAGTATTCCTGTACTCCTAGATAGACCTTTTATTAAAGCTACTCTTCATAGTCCCCCAAGCCCTCCATCCTGAGCTCCCGACCTACCACATTAGTCTTCCCTAGCAAGACTCTCCTCCTTACCATACCTGATGCCGCTTTGATCCCTTTGCCTGAGATCCACAGTGTCATCAAAATGCCTGCCTTGCCAGTGACCGGGGCTGACAGGGGGCATCAGCAATGGGCATCTAGAAAAGACAAAAGACACAAAATAGGTGTTCTTTATGAGGCTGGACTCTGGGCAGGTGCCTCCCCAGGCCTTGTGAGGGGTCTGTGAGGGGGTCTCCTGAGAGATCTGGGGTCTCTGTACAAAATTAGGTTGTCGGGCATGTCTCAAAGTGTCTGTGCAGGTGTTTCCAGGGCCGTGGTGATGGTGGCGGAATCCTGGGTTGGGGGCTGCAGATCCCGGCAAAGCTGGCCACAAGGAGGGGCAGGGAGGCAAGGAGGCTGGTGAGCTGCCATGGGGAAGCGGCCATGTTGCACAGGTCCTGCTAGCAGCAGTAGTGCCTCAGAATGTAGGAGCGCAGCCAGTAGGTGGCATGGCTCGGCAGAGGGCACTGGGCCCTTGGGAGGCAGCCTTTTCGCTCGATGATCTCACTCTGATCTGTGGGATGAAGGAGGCATGCTGAGGCGGGGGCCACAAGAAAGGCAGGATGGATGGAGGTAGGGAGCCGCCTGGAGAAGGGCCATTGGACCAGAGCCCTACCTGAGGTGCCAATACTGATGCTGCAAGCTTCATCGTCCTGACACTTGGTGGGAACAGGGTAGCAGGGTTTGGCCAAGCTGCAGGTGTAATAGCGGAGCCTTCCCCGGGCAGGGGACATGGTGAGACCTGTTGAGGCAGCAGAGATTAGGAGAGCAGGAGAGCCAAACCCTCCCTGTGGGGCAGGCAGAGGCTAGATCCGGAGAGGGATCTCAGAGAGAGGTGACACACGAAGCAGAGAGAGGAAAGCTGTGGAACAAGGGAGAAAAGCAGACAGAAGTAGAAAAAGTGACCGGGCGCGGTGGCTCACGCCAGTAATCCCATGGGAGGCCGACGCGGGCGGATCATGAGGTCAGAAGATCAAGACCATCCTGGCTAACATGGTGAAACCCCGTCTCTACTTAAAATACAAAAAATTAACCAGGCATGGTGGCACGTGCCTCTAGTCCCAGCTACTCGGTAGGCTGAGGCAGGATAATCTCTTGAACCCGGGTAGCTGAGGTTGCAGTGAGCCGAGATCATGCCACTGCACTCCAGCCTGGGTGACAGAACAAGACTCCATCTCAAAAAAAAAAAAAAAGAGACACAGAGAAGGGAGGGGAGACGATGCAGGAAAAGAAAGAGAGATGGAGGTAAGAGTGGTACAGGGATTGAGAAATGAGCAGACATGAACAGAAGCCATGAGAATCAGTGACCGACATAAGAAGAGTGAGACAAAAAGCCAGACCCAGCAGCAGGGAAGTAGAGGCGGTCAGTGAAAAAGTTAAGTAAATGGCAGCAGAGACAGATAGGAAAATAGAAATTGACATTGACCAAAGGGCCCAGCACAGAAGCAAGAGGTGAAATAAGGGATAGGGGAGACAGGGGTGGGTCAAAGATGCAAAAAGGAGGAGACAGTTATTCTCAAATGCTTTTGAAAGGAAACTCTTCCTTTCCCACCTCATCAGGCTGGCCTTCCCAGTGGCTGGTCTCCCTGAAGTCCCCCACTCCCCCAGCTCTCTTCTTGGCCTCTTCCAGCGCTCCCACCCCTCTCCTCCCCAGCCCTCAGGTTCCTCCACATGCCCTTGTCCCCGCTCCCAGGCCCCTGACCGCTGAAAGTTCCCCAGTCCACCCTTACCCAGTGCACCACAGAGGAACAGGACACAGAGGAAGATGTTGGAGGTGCCCATGGCCAAACGCAGGGTCAGGAACTGGGGAGAGGTGATCTGCATCCTGAGATCCCGGGATTTGTAAAGTTGGAACATTTGAGCAAGACAGGGAGGAACCAGGAAACAAACACACCTAGGGAGTGAATCTGGGGGGCGGAACCGTGACCAGATTCATCAGCCTGACCCGCAGGCAGTGGGGGCCCCCAGCCTGCCCCTGCTAGGAGTCTGCCCTTGCCTGGAGGGTCTCCTCTGCTCTCTCAGCGTGTTGTCTCTGTAACTTAGCTTCCTCTCCTGCTCCTGAGTTGTGTCTGTCGCCTTCCCTCCTACTCCTCTCCCTCCCTCCCCATGTCTCAAGCTGCTCCCTGGCTCTCTTAGCTTCTCTCTGTCTTTGTTTTCTCTGTCTTTCCCCCTCAGTGCTTTCATGTCCTTCAAGGTCACCCTCCTAAACAACCCTGGCGTGGATCTGTTTGAGTGTAGAATCAACAATACCCCCCCACACCCACCCACCCACACGCACACACAAAGCCCAGCTGTATAAGGGCGGACCCCACCCAGCTTCAGATCCCTTTGATCCCCCCAAGCTTCAACATTCCTACCCCATAATTATCCCCGACAGCTTTACTACCTTGGAGGAAAGAAATAATCATGGGTGGGGCTGGAGGGCCAGCCGGGTGTGCTTGCACTGGGGAGAAATCACTAGAAAGGAAGGCATGGATAGAATTTGGGGTAGGGGGGTGGTGATAGAACCTGGAAGACTGGGGTTGAAGAAATTGGGAAGGAGGAAGGCCCATCTGGGGAATCAGAGCCAGCATGTACCAGGAGGAGTAAGACTAGGAACAGGGAGTGAAGATAGGGGAGACACAGGTGCCCAGGAGAGCAGCTCTTTTAAAAAACATTGATCTCAGGACCTCTTTACACTTTTCAAAGTTACTTAAGACTCTGAAGAGCTTTTCTTTATGAGGTTATATCAATATTTACTATATTAAAAATTAAAACAGATCATTTAAAGTAGGTATTGATTTATTTAAACAATAAAAATAATAAATTATTGCATGCTAACAAAATATGGTTTTGTGAAAAATAACTATTATTTCCCCACAGCACAGTGAGAAGCTGAGCATTGCTTTACATTTTTGTGAATCTAATGTCAGGCTTCGTGGGAGATGCCTGGGTTTTCCTATCTGCTTCTGCATTCAGTCTGTTGGGATATGTTGTTTTCATTGAAGTCCAGTATATGAAGAAAATCTGATCTTACACAGATAGTTGCAAAAGGAAGACCCTCAAGGACCCTGTGAAAGGGTATCAGGGATCCCCAGGGGTTCTTCTTGGTCCACAGTTTCAGGACTGCTGCTGGAGATAAAGGAGTTTGAGGACTCCAGAGGATGCTGAGGGCATGCCGTGGGGCCCCTCCCTGTCCCCACTGGGGCCCCTGGTGCCTGCTGGGGGAGACTCTTTCCTCCTTTTTTTATAGCCCTATAAAGCTCAAGGCAAGGGGGATATAAGGCAGGTAGAGTCGGGCTAGGGGAGGGGGGTGGGCGGGAGGTAGAGGCGGTCCTGACACGGGCAGACTGCGATGAAACCCCAGTTTGTTGGGATCTTGCTCAGCTCCCTGCTAGGGGCTGCCTTGGGTAAGGAGGCGGCCGGCTAGCCTCTTACACAGGCCTTCTGCCAGCCAGCTCCACTGAGGGCCCAGGTCCAGCGCCTCTTTTCTCCTGCCAGGAAACCGAATGCGGTGCTACAACTGTGGTGGAAGCCCCAGCAGTTCTTGCAAAGAAGCCGTGACCACCTGTGGCGAGGGCAGACCCCAGCCAGGCCTGGAACAGATCAAGCTACCTGGAAATCGTATGTCCTCCATTTCTCTCTCTTCCCACAGCCTTTCCCTGCCTCCAGCCCCACGTCAATCCTTCTGGCTTCCAGAACCCTCCAGGCTCAGTCTGGCTCTGGGCAGATGGTGCGGCTGTCAGAGGAGAGCAGTCTGTACCCCTTCTGGCTCCTGGCACGGAGCCCCTGAGAGGCCCACAGTCCTTGTGCCCCCACCTCTCCACCTCCTTACTCTCCCAAAAGAGTCTCATAGGCCCATTAGCTCACAGGTGAAGAGCTCTGGCCCTGAAAGGCCAAAGTTAAAACCAAACTTCAAAATTCCGGCATTAGTCAAGGACCAGGGAGGGGTGTGTGTGTGTGTGTGTGTGTGTGTGTCTGTGTCTGTCTGTGTGTGTGTGTACATATTCTTAATATTTTATTTTAACGTAATTTTGGATTGACAGAAAAGTTGCAGAAATACTCAACTTTTCCTAATGCTGACATCTTACATAACCATGGTACAATTATCAAAATCACAAAATAACATTGATACAATACTACTAACTAATCTACAGACTTTATTTGATTTAGCAGGATCCTACATTGCATTTAGCTCTCGTGTCTTCTTTGTCTCCTCTGATCTGTGCCAGCTCTGTTTTTGTCTTTCATGACCCTGACATATTTGAAGAGCCCTGATAAATTATTTTATACCTAGAGTTTAAAAAAATCACTTTTAGGGCCGGTGCAGTGACTCACACCTGTAATTCCAGCACTTCAGGAGGCCGAGATGGGAGGACCACTTGAGCCCAGGAGTTGAGACCAGTCTGGGCAACATAGGGAGACCCTGTCTCTACAAAAAAAAAAAAAAAAGATTAAAAAATTAGCTGGGCATGGTGGCACATGTTTGTAATCCTAGATACTCAGGGGGCTGAAGAGGGAAGATTGCTTGAGCCTGGGAGGTTGAAGCTACAGTGAGCCATGATCATGCCACTATACTCCAGCCTGGGGAACAAAATGAGACCCTGTCTCAAAAAAAAAAAAAAAAAATCATTTTTAGGCTGGGCTCAGTGGCTCACACTTGTAATCCCAGCACTTTGGGAGGCCAAGGCAGAAGAGTCACCTGAGGTCCGGAGTTTTCGGTAGAGATGGGGTTTCACTGTGTTAGCCAGGATGGTCTCGATCTCCTGACCTCGTGATCCACCCGCCTC
>NW_012106809.1:374583-386229 GCF_000951045.1 Mandrillus leucophaeus
AATGTCCCTCAATTTATATTTATCTGATATTTGCCATGATGAGATTGAGGTCATGCATTTTAAGCAAGAATACTGCAGAAGTGACGTTGCGTCCTTCTCATTGCATCACATCAGGAGTTTACAATGTCAATGCATTAACTTTGATCACTTGGTTTCAGGGAGGTGTTTTTTGAGGGGGCTGAAAATCCCTTTGGGCTCCTTGAAATCACATCTGCTCTGCCCCAGAAGGCAAGTCCTGAAGCCAGGAGTCCAACACCCCAGTTTCATTCTCTCTCTCAGCCCCAGTGACCTTGATTCACCAACATCCAGCCTGCGTCGCAGCCCGTCATTGCAATCAAGTGGAGACAGAGTCGGTGGGAGACGTGACTTATCCAGCCCACAGGGACTGCTACTTGGGAGACCTGTGCAACAGCGCCGTGGCAAGCCACGTGGCCCCTGCATGCATTTTGGCTGCAGCAGCTACCACCCTGACCTGTCTCTTACCAGGACTGTGGAGCGGGTAGTGGGAGTAGGAGTAGAGAAAGGAGCAAGGGAGCAAGGGAACAAGGGACATCCGAACATCTAATGTGAGAAGACAGGCATCCTTCTGTGAGTCATTAAAATCTATGCACCACTCTACAGCTGACTGGAAAATTGCATCTATCTTTGGTTGATGGGAGGACTTAAAGGGTAATATGGGGCATCCAGGTTCTAGTTTGGGGGTTACCAAGCAACGGCGGGCTTAATTACAGTGGTGCACTTCTTAACCAACTAAACCCCAAAGGACGATGGCTTCTCTGCCTTCTGTGGCTCCTGGATCCTGTTGCTAGGTTGAATCTTCCTTAGCAATGAGATTCACTGAGTGGGGTTGCCAGGGTTTTGCGAGCCTGAGTCTGGGTGTGCTCCCCTTTCTCCCATTTGCAACTTGGCTCCCAATAGGACTATTCTGAATTGAGAAAAGAAATGTAAAAAGTGTGGTAGGTAAAAACTGCTTGGTGCCCTACTTACTAACCAGGCCAGGTGAGGCCTCTGACTCTAACCTGAGAGAAACTGAAGAAACAGGGTCTCGGGCCCCATCCCCATGTGCCTCTCCTATCCTTTCTGGAGAGCCCTCAAGCCAGGCTGCACCTTCTTCTTGGCAATACATCAGGGGTGTGGCCTAAATTTGGGATATGAGTTGTTGTGTGCCACCTGGAGACACTGGAAGGGAGGATGAAGACCTGAAAAACCTGTTTCTCCATTTGCCCCAGCCCAGCCTCCCAGGGAACCTCCCTGAAGGATTCCTGTGTAAGGGTGGGAGATTGAGAGTATTATTTCCTGGGAGGTGACCTGACCCTTAGGTCTTCTGATAATAAATGTGCATTTTATCAGACTCAGACATTTATTACTCAAAACGGAAAGAGGTCAGTATGGGGGATGGGGTACGTATGGGAGCCTGTACAGTGAGGTCATCAGGTCCTTGTGGGAGCCTTCACTGAGGACAAGACAGAAGCCCCATTTCAGGCCCAGATCCCAATCCCTTCTCAAGAAGGGGACAGTAGAGTGTAGGAAGCAAAGTGGGGAGCCCTTCTAGGAGCCAATGGAGGCCCTGGAAGGAAGTGGGAAGGGACCTGGAAAAAGCAGTGAAGGGTGTGAGGCGGGAAGGATAGATGAGGAGACCTCTCGGAACAGTGTTTAATTAAAGAAAAGGGAGCTAGGGAGAGACTATTCTGTAAAACCAGGGGATACGGAGACACAGGGAGAGAGGCTCAGGCCAAGGCAGGTGGGAGGAGGGGCAGCCAATGGAATGAGTCTCAGTGCAGCAGCCAGAGGCCAAGGCCAGCCAAGGAGGTAAGGAAGACAAGGCCCAGGGCTGGAGTGGGCCGGGGGCCTGCACTGTTGCAGTTGTCCTTGTTGCAGCAGGTGGTATTATATGTCAGGCCCAGCTTGTGGTTGGTTTGGTTGAAGGCCTCCTGACAGGGCTCTTCTGGTGTGCCACAGCGCAGATTGGAGAAAACCCACATCTTACCTAGGGGTGGGAATGGGCAGGGAATCAGCTAGGATGGGCACCTGGCATGCCTGTGTCCACCTCCCCACCCCATCCACCCACCTAGGCTTCCTTCCCTCCCAATTCTGTCCCTGGCCCTCCCCTTCTCTTTTCTCAGTCTGATCTTCCTCCTGCACGTCCTTACCCACCACTCCCCCAGTCCTGTTTCTATCACTTGCTGGCCATAAGGCCCTGGACCTGTTACTCTCTCTCTCTCTCTCTCTTTTTTTTTTTCTTCAAGACAGAGTCTTATTCTTACCCAGGCTGGAGTGCAGTGGTGCCATCTCAGCTCACTGCAACCTCTGCCTCCCGGGTTCAAGCAATTCTCCTGCCTCAGCCTCCCGAGTAGCTGGGATTACAAGCACCCACCACCATGTCTGGCTAATTTTTGTATTTTTATAGAAATGGGGTTTCACCACGTTGGCCAGGCTGGTCTTGAACTCCTGACCTCAAGTGATCCACCTGCTTTGGCCTCCTAAAGTGCTGGGATTACAGGCATGAGCCACCATGCCCGGTTGTGTTACTGTCTCTTTTTGAGGCCGTTTTCTCAATATAATAATAGCAACCATATCACAGGGTTGTCATGAACACTAATTGAAAAAAAGACATGCAAAGACATAGAATGTTGCACACAATCATCTTTGGCCAGATATTATCATTGCTATAATCCTCTGCTTCTCTGTCTCAGTCTTAGCCCCATTTGGGCCTCAATCCTGGCCATAGAGTCTCCCACCTTCCTGCTCTCCCCACTAAGGAAGGGGATGTTACCAAGGTACGCATGTGTTGTCAGGCATTGTTGTCCTGGCTCCAGGCGGCAGGACTGCCGGTCCACACAGCCCAGCACAGGGACCTTGTAGCAGGAGTGACAGCGAATGTCAGCTGGGAAGACACAAGTCAGGCTGAGGTGGTCTCTGACTTACCTGGGGATAAGCTGAGCTGGGGGCGGGGGTGGAGGGTGGAGCCCATCACGTAGGTGCTCTAACCCGTTTGGCTGTTTGGTCTAGTAAGCACAGAGCAGGTGAGTGATGCAGGGAAAATGGAAAGTAGGCGGCAGGTAAGGGTAGAGTTGTTGCTTTGTGAAAGACCCACGCCCTACATATCTTCCTTCACTCCACCCCGTTTGGAGATGAGTCAAGAGGGACAGAGCTATGAACAAAAACATGGGGCTGGAGATAGATGGAATGTGAGGAAGATACCATGGGGAAAGAATGTGGGTGGTGAAGGAGGAGATGGAAACTTAAAAGAAGAAGAAATAATAAAAATGAAAATCATGACTGTTACAACACTGTCAGAAATGTCTTGGAACTTGAGGTTGGGGAGAAAGCCATTTGTGGCCAGCTTTAGCAATTTACAATTTACTCTTCACCTCCTGGAGCTGGCAAGAGTGTGGGAAGAGGAACCAGACCTGAATAGAATCCTCTCACGCCAGTAGCTCTTCAGCAGAAAGGAATGATACCTGAGAGACAGATCACCAGATTCCATCTTAGCACTTTATCAAAATGGAGAGGGTGGATACAGAAGGCGGTACCCCAAAGTTCCTGCTTCAGTTAATTCAAGGTTTGGGCAGGCAAGTTTGGTGACGCAGGGTCCAAGGGTGGAGGAGCCTGGTAAATGCACCTCAGTGAAATCCACCTCACCCTGGAGGTGAGTGGCCCAGGTGTCCCCTCTTCAGAAGGTTCACGAAAATGCTCTATCTCCATGGAGGCTCTTAGATGTCACTGCAACCATCTAGAAAGCTTGTATCCCTGGTAGGGGAGTGGGTATGCAACCCAGGAGGGGAGTAGAGGGTATCTAGGAAAGGCCATGGCTGAGGGACTGAACATCTGAGTCCCTGATGGAGTAGATGGGGAGGGTGGGCTACAAAAGGAGCCTGGAACTGGATGCCTAGGTCTTTGAGAGGACAACTTACTGAGCACAGCAGATAGAGGAGAAGGCAGGTAAGCTAGATTCTGGAGAGCTGCATATTGAAGTGGGGCTGGTTGGGGAACTGGATACCAGAGTTTCCAAAGAGGGGACACCCTGGAGTGGGGAACAGGGGACCCAGAGCCCTGGCAGGTGAGAGAAATGGGTCTGTCTTGGAGGTGGGGAGGATGGATAGAGACCTGGCATTTTGAGAAACAGAGCAAGGAGGCTGTCATAGGGAAGCCTGGTCTTGGTGGCATAGGAGAGCTGAGCCAGTTGGGGCTGGGGGTGTTGGGATCCCAAGTGGTGGGTAGGGCAGGGAAGTGGGTAAAGCAGGGTGTAAAGGTCCTGACCAGGCAAACCAGGTCCTTGGGGCCCCCAGGTGCTCACCTGAGACCCAGCAGAGCAGAGCAGACAGGGTGAGCAGCAAAAGGGCTTTCATGGCGAGGGTCCTGAGAATGGTGGCAACCACAGCAGCTGCTAAAGTAGAATCCAGCTCTGGGAGTTGAGTGGCCTTTTTGGAACTTATAAACCTAAAGGCTCCTCCCTTCACTGCCTCTGATAGCCCCTCCCTTCCCACTTACTACACAGCTGACCAGAGAAAAGACAAGGGGTGGGGAGGCACTGAGCAGGACAGAGTGGGAAGTAGGGATGGGAGAGAGGGATGGGGGAGGGCAGGTGCCACTAGTGGCCAATGCCATTGTGGTTCTTGGTTTCAGGCCAAGATGCCCTTCCTGGCCCCCTGCTAACAGTCCTGCTGCTGAGTCCTCTGAAGGAGCATCATCAAAGGCCTCTGTGATTTACAGTGTCCATGGTGGTAGCTTCTGCTGGTTCCTGGGAAATGGACAAAAGGATGAGGCCCAAATTAATTGCTGAATTTGGGTCCCTGGGTCCCTGCTGGACATTGATAGGGACATGCTGGTGGAAATTGGGGATGGAATGGGTCAAATTAATCTCCATTCAGGCCCCACTCGGTCTTTCCAATGCCTGCTCAGCCATCAGTGACTCACTGATGGCTTCTGTGATGCCATAGCAGCAGAGGCAGGGGCTGGGGCTACTCATCTAGGGGAGCCACCACAGGTCTGCTAAGTAGGGGCTGCCTCAGGCTCCCATGAAGGTTCTCAGGACGTCACCTCGGCTCCACTTGCACTTGGTGTGACCTTGTTGCTCCAGTCCAGCAGCAGCAATTGTCCTAGGTGTGGCTGTGTGCACCTGCTCCAAAGCACCTCCCCAATCAAAACCTGCCAACTTGGGCAGGGCACCAAGGCAGGAGGAACAGCATGGGCACAGAGAGGTGAGGTAGAAGCTAAAATAAGAATAGAAATAGTAGGCTGGGGGTGGTGGCTCATGCCAGCAGTCTCAGCACTTTGGGAGGCCGAGGTGGGTGGATCACAAGGTCAAGAGATCAAGACCATCCTGGCCAACATGGTGAAACCCCGTCTCTACTAAAAATACAAAAATTAGTTGGGTGTGGTGGTGTGCGCCTGTAGTCCCAGCTACTCGGGAGGCTGAGGCAGGAGAATCACTTGAATCCAGGAGGCAGAGGTTGCAGTGAGTCGAGATTGCACTCCAGCCTGGCAACAGAGCAAGACTCTGTCTCAAATAATAATAATAATAATAATAATAATAATAGAAATAGTAATAATAATGGCAAGTACTTACATAGTGATCCTATGTATTCTAAGCAGTTTACATGCATTACTTTATTTCGTTATCACAATACCCTACAAAATAGGGATTTTTGTTGTTGTTGTTGTTGTTTTTGAGACAGGGTCTGGCTGGCTCTGTCGTCCAGGCTGGAGTGCAATGGCCTGATCACAGTTCACTGCAACCTGGACCTCCTGAGCTCAAGCGATCCTCCCTCCTCAGCCTCGTAAGTAGCTGGGATTACAGGCGCGCCTGAAAAGTTAAGCAGGCAAAAGCGTTTGTGTAAATGGCCCGAGCACACATTTTAAGTGAGCACCATCTGAGGACTCTGAGTTTGCCTGCGAGGATTCCCAAAGGGATCTGGGTAGTTGGTGGCCCCGCCCCCTCTCTTATCGGAGCCCCCCAGCCCCTCCGTTCTCCTCACCCCCAACTTCCCTCCGGTCCCCCCCTAACCCGCCCCACGCCGCTGATTCGCTCGCAGCTTCTCCTCACCACATCCCAACCATGGCTGTGTTTCTGCAACTGCTACCGCTGCTGCTCTTGAGGGCCCAAGGGAACCAAGGGGGTAAGAGATCCCTGGGAGAGTTGTGATAGATGCAGAGGGGCTAAAGCAAGAAAGGGGCCGCCTAGTAGGGTGGGTTGTGTGTGGGAAGATCCAGGATGGCTGGAGTGCAGAAGAGAGAAGAGAAAGAGGAGACGGGATGGGGGGTCGTCTTGCCCTATGGACCGGCCCTAACCACAGCCTCCGGCCTCTCCTAGCTTCTCTGGACGGCCGCCCTGGGGACCGGGTGAATCTCTCTTGCGTAGGAGTCTCTCACCCCATCCGCTGGGTCTGGGCGCCCAGCTTTCCGGCCTGCAAGGGCCTCTCCAAAGGACGCCGACCGATCCTGTGGGCCTCTTCGAGCGGGACCCCTACCGTGCCTCCCCTCCAGCCTTTTGTAGGCCGCCTTCGCTCCCTGGACTCTGGTATCCGGCGGCTGGAGCTCCTCTTGAGCGCGGGGGACTCGGGCACCTTTTTCTGCAAGGGCCGCCACGAGGACGAGAGCCGTACAGTGCTTCACGTGCTGGGGGACAGGACCTATTGCAAGACTCCCGGGCCTACCCATGGTAGGTCCAGGCCTGTGCGCACAAGGGAACTTAACTCCGACACATACCCGGAGGAGGGAAGAGGATGGAAGAGGGCCTTGGCTGGGGGTTCTTGAGCGGGAGAGCTGGCTCTCTCTCTGTCAAACCCCTGACCTCAGCATCCCTCCCTGCCATGCCTTTCCCCCAGGGTCCCTGTATCCCCAGCTCCTGATCCCGCTGCTGGGCGCTGGGCTGGTGCTGGGACTGGGAGCTTTGGGCCTGGTCTGGTGGCTGCACAGGTGAGCAGGAGGGACCTGGCCTGGTTAAATGGGACTGACCAGAGGTGGAAAGAGCAGGACCAGAACCTTCGCAAAAGAAAGAGCTAGACCTAGAGCTCTGGTCCTGTCTTGGCGAAGAATGGGAGAGGTCAAAGGTGGGAGCGAGGCTGCTGGCTGGTGAGTAGAGCCCAGCCAGAGGAGATGAGCTGGAAGTGCAGCAGAGTCAGATCCTGGGCTGGACTGTCGGTGGGGGTAGAGTCTAAGTTGTTTCTGGTCTGAGCCTTCAAGTTGCTGGACTGTCCTTGGCGTGGCCTGAGTCCCAGGAGAACCAGTGAGACAAGACTGGTGGCTCTCAAAGACTCATATGTCCCTTACAGGCGCCTGCCCCCGCAACCGATTCGACCACTCCCTAGATTTGGTGAGACTAACTCCACCCCATTTTCTTTCTCCTACACACCCACTCCCCACCCCTCAATTCCTAAGTCTGAGCCCTTGCTGGGAACAGACATGTTGGTCACCTTCTCTCCATCCTTCAGCTCTGTCCCCCCCACATAGCTCCACTTGTGAAAACCGAGCCCCAGAGGCCAGTAAAGGAGGAAGAGCCCAAGATTCCAGGGGACCTGGACCAGGAACCGGTAAGGGCATGGGGATGGGAAGGGGATGGCCAGAATCTCTGAGGAATATGGACCAAAAAAAAAAAAAGGCCTGAACCCCAAGGGAGACTGTGGAGACCATCTTGTCTTCCTGCCCTTCCTCCTCCAGAGCCTGCTCTATGCGGATCTGGACCATCTAGCCCTCAGCAGGCCCCGCCGGCTGTCCACAGTGGACCCTGCTGATGCCTCCACCATCTATGCGGTTGTAGTTTGAAGGGAAGCCCTTACTCCAAACCTCCCAAGCTAGGGGATCCCAGCTACCCATAATCCCTCTCCCCTCCTTGGTCCCTCACCTGGAAGAGGAAGGCACCATGGTATAGAAATAAGTGCTAGACTGGGAGTCGGGAGACCTGGGCTCTAGGCTGTCTCTGCCACCGATCTTACTCCTAAACTTACTCACATCTCTCCTATAACCTCCATGTCTCCCTCACCACCGGTGTCGTCTGTATATCCAATCAAGCCCTAGCTCCTATCTCACGACATCAAAAGTCCCAGACAGTTGCCTTATCTCTTCCCTTCCCTTCACAGTCAAGCTTTGGAACCAGGGGCATACACCTGCCTCTTCCATTTTCTTCTCCTTCACTTTATCCCCACTGCTCATCTGTTGAAATTGCTTATCTGCTCTCCATAAGATTGCCAGTAACGTCCTAATAGTCACACCCAGTAGACATTTTTAGCATTCATCTGGTTTGGTCTCCGATTACTCCATTCCTTTTTTTTTTTTTTGAGATAAAGTCTCGCTCTGTCGCCCAGGCTGGAGTGCAGAGGCATAATCTCGGCTCACTGCAAGCTCCGCTTCCCGGGTTCACGCCGTTCTCCTGCCTCCGCCTCCTGAGTAGCTGGGACTACAGGCGGCTGCCAAGACGCCCAGCTAATTTTTTGTATTTTTGGTAAAGATGGGGTTTCACTGTGTTAGCCAGGATGGTCTTGATCTCCTGATCTCGTGATCCACCCGCCTCGACCTCCCAAAGTGCTGGGATTATAGGTGTGAGCCACAGCTCCCGGCCTGATTACTCCATTCTTTAAACTCTATTTTACTTTGTTGCTGGTGTTTTCTTTTTGGACTCCTCTTCCTTGCTCCATATCCCTACAGTATTCCCCATCATTCTAGGTTTGTCCCTTTCTGTTCTTCTGGGACACTCTTATCCACAGTCAGTCCTCAGCCCCCACCTCTGCAAATGACACCGAGAACTCTGGCTCAGATCTCAGATTTGGGATTAACAAACTTCCCCTTAGACATTCTGCCTGACTGACCTCAGGCATTTTGCACTCCGAATGTCAAACCCAACTCATTGTCATCTCTGAAGCTGCTCACTTAATTCTCCTCTGCATTCTCTTTAACAACCCAGTTGCCCAACCTAGAAACTGGGAGTCATGCAGACCTCCTTCCTCTCTTACTCCCACACAGTGAGCCATAAAGTCCAGTCTTTCTATCTTAACATCACTGTCAAACCCACACTCTATTCCATGACCAGTGCTGCCAAGTGAATGTACTCTCCTCACTTCCTTCCTGGATTACCCATAGCCCCACCTCATCCTCCTACCCTAGATTTCCTCCCTGAAGTCAGAGAGATGCTACTCAAGAGATAACTGCTTCTGACAGCCCTTATTACAGAACTGAAGTACTCTCCTTAGCTTCAGCTCTGTGCCCACATGCCTTGGCTTTGGATACAACATACTACAGCACTTTGTCCACTCTCCAGGCTTATCTCTGTCACTCCACATGCACATCTTAGAAAATGCCAGCCTTAAGAGAATTCTCCCTAGCCCCAAAATGTCTTTGCCCAGTGCAATTCCTTCTTTCTGTAGTACCGCTTTCCCTCCTCCACACTATCTGCCTGGCTAATTCTTATTTATCCTCAGTTCAAGTGTGGCCTTCTCTGGGAAGCTGATCCTCCTGGCCCACCCCTTGTATATACTTTGATGCCCTAGGGCACACCCCCTTTATTTCCCTCATAGAAACAGCCTTCTGTAAATTGTTCCATCACATCACAACCTGTATTTCAATTTGTAAGAAATTTGCATGTACTGTGAGCTCCCCACCATCAGGAGACCAACCCTTTTGATATCATTACTAAGCCTCAGTAAATGAATGAATGAAAAATGAATGTTCCTGGAAGTGTCATTTCTTTTTCTTTATCAAATAGGGGTGGACTGGTAATCTACCAGTCTCTGAATCATCTGACTTTTAGATAAATTCAGTGAGCAATCCATCCGTACACTCTTTTCTCTGCCCTAGACACACTTCCCACGATAGAAATTCTGTCTTGTCCATCTTTTGCGCAAGTTCCTATGACATGGTTGGGCAATGAGTTGGTAAGTATCTAACAAGTTTTTTGAATGAGAGGCCTTCTTCCCTGCACTGACCCCCAACCCCAGGTTTCAGCCCTGCCTTATCCCTTTGACCCAGTAAGACACCAGTCACAGCCCAGTCTAAAAGGTCAATTCTATTTTATTGGTTCTGAGAGGGAGGACTCACCCAGTGGCCCCTATCCTTTTCCCTACACTCTGCCCTCCCCCCATATTGAGATTCTCTCCCAACTACTGCCTACTTAGCATTCTCTATCTAACCCTCCTTCCCTTTCTGCTCCCTATACTATCCTACCCCTGGCCAGCAGTACCCCAAGGCCAGGCCCTCAGCTGTGGGGGCGTGTGCTGAGCACCAAGCAGAGGGAGCTGAGCCCGGCGCCAGCCTTCTCCAGTTCTGAGCAGGACACAGGTACCAGGGTGACATCAGAGAGCTTCTGCAGTGCCTGCACAGGGAGGACATGGAGTGGGGAGAGGGTAGTGAGACCTCAGGCTGAGCCAGGCCACTCTTCCAGCCAGCTCAGAGTGGCCCCACCCAGGCTTCTAGAGAAGGTACCCTTCCTCCCACTAGGAAAGCCTGAAACTCTTTTCTCTGATGGTGCTTGGTGTTGGAGTTCCTGCCCTCCCTCACCTCCTGGCTGTTGGGCAGATCCCCACCTCCACGGTGCAGGAGGAAAGGGGGCACACCAGGCAACCCAGGACGAAGAAAGAGACAGTCAGCAGCTGCGTCATCTGGGAGGGTCAGGGAAGCATATGGGTGATCAGTCAGTACTGCCATTGCCTGGAGGAAAAAGGAAGTGTTGCAGTCTCAGAACCTCACCACAGCTAAGTCCGCCTGCTCAACCACCACTAAGGGCTAGGGAAAGACTGACATTTGTGCATAATAATGACGGCAAGCACATAGAGCTTACTGTATGTCAGACACTAAGTACTTTAGTTACCTTTGCTAATTTCCACCTTGGAATCACATGCAGTTATTTTCAACCCCCTACCTTCCCCAGCCCCTCCCCTTATCTGTCCTATCCATCCTTAGAGTAACAGTTTAGGTGCCAACTTTGGGGTTTCCTGAAACTCCGGAATAGCAAATTAATCACCCCTGTTCCTAGTCCCGCTGTTGTAACTTCTTATTTACTCGTGTGTTCTTTCATATAAGATGGACAGCCCAATGAGGGCAGGGGTTGGGGCTAATTTCCTAAGCCTCCTAGCTCCCTGCCTCCCGGGCCCAGAACCGCGCCCACTTTCGTTGGCCCCGCCCCCTCCTCACCCGGACAGCCTTTTGGGCAGCTTCGCTGCTGCCTGCCACAACAGTGCGAGGTCCCCCCATGCCGCAGAGACCACGCAGGTGTGAGGGACCCGAGACCGGCACAGTGGAGACGGCGAAGTCCTAGGGAGAGCGAGGGGAGGTTTTCAGGGGCGCGGGAGGGGTGATGGGATATCCTCAAACATAGGCTGCTCTGTGCCTCTCATTTTCCCCAGCGGGCTCCCAGGCCTTTCCGACCCCCCACCTGCACCCCGCTCCCTCCCTAGGCGGGTCCCGCTCCGCACCCGGAACGTATCGGCCACGATCTCAGCTCCTCGGTGATTGGTCCATTTGGAGAGGCCTACGAAAAACTCCCGGCCTGAGTCCGGGAGGCCGCGGAGGTTTGAGGGCGGGAATGAGTTGGAAACAAGGCTCGAGACGGCCGAGTCTCCCAAACTCTACTTCCCTGTGCCAAGACCCAGCTGGTGCCGCCCACCAGACTCACCGGTGAAGAGAACGTCAGTGCCATCCAGCGTCGCGTTCTCGTCT
>NW_012106809.1:393604-395327 GCF_000951045.1 Mandrillus leucophaeus
CATTTTATTTTATTTTACTTTATATTATTTTATTTTAGATGGAGTCTTGGTCCGTTGCCCAGGCTGGAGTGCAGTGGCATGATCCCGGCTCACTGCAGCCTCTGCCTCCCAGATTCAAATGATTCTCCTGCCTCAGCCTCCTGAGTAGCTGGGATTACAGGTGCCTGCCACCACACCTGGCTAATTTTTGTATTTTTTTTTAGTAGAGCCCAGTCATGTTGGCCAGGCTGGTCTCCAATTCCTAACCTCAGGTGATCCGCTCACCTCGGCATCCCAAACTGAGCACTTTACATTTTAAAAACTGATTTATATCGCCAGGTGCAGTTGCTCACGCCTGTAATCCCAGAACTTTGGGAGGCCGAGGCAGATGGATCACCTGAGGTCAGGAGTTCAAGACTAGCCTGGCCAACATGGTGAAACCCCGTCTTTACTAAAAATACAAAAATTAACTGGGCATGGTGACACACGTCTGTAATCCCAGCTACTCAGGAGGCTGAGGTAGGAGAATAGCTTGAACCCGGCAGGTGTAGGTTGCAGTGAGGCGACTGAGACACTGCACTCCAGCCTGGACGACAGAGTGAGACTCTGTCTCCAAAAAAAAAAACAAAACAAAAAACTTATTTATATGAAATTGTTATCCTAATTTTGTGGATCTGGAAATGGACTTAGAGGTGAAATGATTGCTCAAAATTATACAGCTAGTTGGATTTGTACTCAGGCAATCTGGATCTAAAGTGATGATTGTTCTTAAGCATAATCCTATTCTGCCAGAAAACAGGCCAGCAGACAACTAATGTCCCCAGTGGAGCAAAAGAGGCTAGGGAACAAATGAGAAAGGCTTAAAAGTCCTGGCCAATAAAAATGCAGGGAAATACAGAGGTAAAGCAAAAATGGGAAGCTGGGGGAAATTTACCAACATCTGCTTCATCTCCCTGATATCGGAACTTCCAGGTGCCCCTAATGTCTCCTACCCGCTGGGTCCTCTCTATTCCTCCCAGGACCCAGGCCTCTGACCCACAGGACTCACTATCATTGAGTGCTGGGTTTGAATTCTTGATGTAGGCAGAAAATTTGGCAAATATGTCCAGCCCAGCAGTGTTGGACTCAGGGTTCAGAGCTGCCAGCTTGGGGTACCTGAAAGCCAATGGGAAAAATGAGGTAAGATGTCTTCCTGGGAGGAACCTCAGCTAGCTCCCCTGCCCCAGCCCCACCACCATCTCTGTTTTCCATTTCTGCTACCTGTCTGTTTCCCAGAATCTCCCTGCTCCACCTCTCCACTTTCTGAGTGCCACTATACCTGGGAGGGCACAGCACTGCCTCCAGAAATTCCTCAATCTTGTTGGTGTCTGTGTGCACTTCAGTGCCATACAGCAGGAATGGGAGCTGCCCTCCTGGGCACAGCTTCTGCACTGTCTCGGTCCGCCTGGAGAAAGGATTAGGCATCAGGACTGGAAATGAGGGTCAGGGAGAACCAGAAAGGGGGAATGGAGGACGTGGGATAAGAAAGGGACTCCAGGAGGAGGGCAAAAATGTTCACGACAGAAGGACTCGGGTGCGTGAGTGTGTGTTTGCACACATGTGTACACAAGGGGTGTTTCAAGGAACAGAAGCAGGCCTACCTTTTGGTGTCAACGGTGGTAACATTGAAGGTGACTCCCTTGAGCCACAGTACCATGAACAGTCTCTGGGAGAACGGGCAGTTCCCAATCTTGGCCCCATCACT
>NW_012106809.1:400147-404643 GCF_000951045.1 Mandrillus leucophaeus
GCCACGATCTCAGCTCCTCGGTGATTGGTCCATTTGGAGAGGCCTACGAAAAACTCCCGGCCTGAGTCCGGGAGGCCGCGGAGGTTTGAGGGCGGGAATGAGTTGGAAACAAGGCTCCAGACGGCCGAGTCTCCCAAACTCTACTTCCCTGTGCCAAGACCCAGCTGGTGCCGCCCACCAGACTCACCGGTGAAGAGAACGTCAGTGCCATCCAGCGTCGCGTTCTCGTCTCCTATTTCCACAATTCGGAGCCCCAGGTCTTGCAGGGCTTTGCGGACTCCATCGACCTTAGGATAGGAGAAGAGGGCACGGAGCTGTGACACCCCCGTCCCCAATTCTTCCCCAAAGCCCCGACATCCAGCTCCTCCTGCCCTTCCCTATACCACACACTCGCCGTGGCGCTCACCTCTGGCCTACGAGCGGGGCTCCAGGGTCGCGTGATTAGGGCCGTGTCCCCTTGGATCACGGCCGTGTCGCCAAGCAGCGGTCCCAGCGGCAACGACTCCTCAGGTGGCAGTTCTAGCAGCTGTAGCCCCAGTCGCTGCCTCAGTTTACCTCCCAGCACCCCGTGCTCCCTTTGGGCTTTGGCCAGATCCAGAGCCGGAAGGCCAGCCCCCGCATCTTCCCCCGACGCCAGGCTCTCTGGGACTCCCCGGATCAGGGCATGGGAGCAGCGGCCCAGCCCCTCCCCCGGCGTCCCCATCCCATCCACACAGAAGCCCCCTCCAACCGCTCGAATTTCTTAGTTTTCTTGTTTCTTCACCTGTCTGGGAGAAGAAACAGAAAAGGAGGAGACAGAGAAAGACACATGCAGACAAGGGCGTTGGGGGTGGTTAAGAGCGCCCAGGTCTTCCTCCTGCCATCTCTGGGCGTCCCTCCCACTCCGCCCCACCCCCTCCAGACCTTCTGCTCCTGTCGACCCCACTCTACCCAGCACCCTCAGGGGTCAGATTCTTTAAGAGGAGCCTGAGGAACAAGGCTAGGGTGTCTAATCTCCAAAACACCTGTTGCCCCTGCTCGGGGGCTTCGTGAGGTCCCTGTCGGGCGCCCCTCTTGGCAGCCACTAGGATGCGCTCACTCCCCAAAAATGCAGCAGCCCCGCCCCCTTAACCCTCAGCTGCTCGCTACGGTAGGGACTTGAAGTCCGGCCCGGGACCCGCAGGGGTTATGGGACAGAAGGAGAAAGCTGGAGAGTCAAGGGCTGGGGGATGGAAGTCTTGAATACCCGAAAGAGAAGGGAAAAAAGGTGGGTAGGAAGGGAGGAGTTCCAGCCTAAGGAGTTAAGCATCCTCTCTCCGCCCTGGCCGGTCACGCTGCCCCTAGCAAGACCTAGTATAAACCGGACTGAGTCCCAAAGGACTGGGAGAGGTCTAAAACGAAATGCGAGGGGCGGGGAAACAGGGGGCGTGGTTCCGGGGCGCTGGCGCTACTCCCGGCTCCAGGGCCGGGTTCCCCTTCTGTGTCCCAAAGTCCACCCCGCCTAGCTCCGCGCCCAAATGCCGGCTCCCCATACTTTGTCCGGTGCAGGCATGGGCCCGGCACCCCCAAACTCCGGCCCCCATACGGTTCAGGGCCTCCCACCCAAGACTCACCTCTAGTGGCCACCCCCACTCCTGTCGCGCTGTGATCTCGGCTGGGGCCCCACCCCCCGAGGACAGAGTTGGTGGAGAAGGGAGTCCCCGTCTTCAAGCCTCAGGGACTGGCTTTTAGGGGGTCCTTGGGTAGGCGAGCTCATATACTACGATGGGGCGGGGGCGCGACGGTCTGGCGGCTCCGGGGCATTGTCTAAGCGGGACGGGGCGGGGCTTCTTTGGGCCACGCCCATTCCGCCCTGCTAAGCCGCGCCCCCTACATCCAGACTGCGTTCCCCTTGCCAGAAATCGGCGCCGCCCAGCGTGCGCTGCCCAGGCCCACCCAGATCTGGCCGGCCCTAGTGTCGGGGCTGCAAATACTTCGTAGACCTCACAACAGCGCAACGGCGGACCGGCACGAAAAATAGCCCCCACCACAAACATTTCCCTTCTTAATTCCTGGCTTCTGCCGTGAGCTCAAGATCACTGACCCACCCCTCATTCCATATCACCCACACTTCAAACCCCCATTGCATAAAAACACTTGATTTTTATTCTGTATTTTATTACTGAAATATGTTGTTCTACCCATCCCACCCCATAATAAAAATCTCACTCAGGCCCCCCATTTCTTTCCCTCATCCCCTCTTCCATCACACCATCCCGGAATAAGTGATCCAGGATTCCCTGACCACTGGCCATTTTGGAGTGTGTCCATTGGGTAGCAATGTGGAAACCACCAGGGCCTTTGTGAAGAAAATGGAGGGGGTTGAGGGAGTCCCAGGAGGGGCTTATTTGAGGGCCTTGGCCACTTGCTCATAGGCAAGCTCGATCTCCTCATCATCTGGACAGGTGGAAGCGAATTCTTCCCGCGCGTAGGCATTGCTCAAGTACCGATGCACTCCGCGGAAGACCTCGGGGATGGTGAATCCCCGGTACTTCTTACACACCACCTGAGGATGGGGAGAGGAGAGGGACCAACATGTTAGCCCCAGGGAAGCCACCTTGGCTGCTACGCTGGCCTTTCCCTTCTCCCCAGGCTGACATGATAAAACCAGCTCAACTCCTTACTGTCTTGTACCATCGTTAGCCCTCCTTTTCACTTACTGAAATCCTGGCTTTTAATAACCAGCCATTTTTCCTGAGTTTTTAAAACCTGAGATATAATTTACATATCATAAAATTCTCCTCTTGAATTTCCACAGTGACTTTTTTCCCCCATACCACTTCAGGCACTGACACAGTGACTTTTGTCCTTATTTTTCATCAGACTTTTTTTTTTGAGACGAGGGAGTCTTGCTCTGTCACCCAGGCTGGAGTGCAATGGCATGATCCCGGCTCACTGCAACCTCCGCCTCTCAGGTTCAAGTGATTCTCCTGCCTCAGCCTCCCGAATAGCTGTGATTACAGGTGCCCACTGCGAATAATTTTTGTAATTTTAGTAGAGATGGGGTTTCACCATGTTGGCCAGGCCGGTCTCAAACTCCTAACCTCAGGTGATCCACCAGCCTTGGCCTCCCAAAGTGTTGGGATTATAGGTGTGAGCCACCGTGCCCAGCCCATCTGACTTCATCATATATTCTTAACTTTCATGTGAATATTTTATTGTCTCAGATTTCAACCCTTTGAGAGCAAGGCCCAGTCACCATACACTTGTGTATATTTCAATGCTTAGTACATGGATGTTCACTACATAGTTGTGTGGCAGACTGACGTCAGGACCATGTTGCACAAACTAAACCATAGCTTTGAGGCTATGACAAAAACATGAGAACCAGCAGTTTTGATCTTCCACAAGAGGAAGTGAAGATTGAAGCTATAAAGAAAGTTAAAGCTTTGACTTTAGGAAAAGCCTGCTCTATCTAATCTGGGAATTTGGCAGTGATACCGAGACAGGAAGAGCATTCTTCAAAAGTAATACTGGGATGTATTCCTCTTTGGTAGTCTGTTTGCACCCACGACTTATATCATGGAATATAATTATCTCAAGCAGTGGTCTTGCCAGCAATGACTGCTGCAAAGGACTGGGGTGGGGTCTGCCATTGGTAGCAATTTATGAAAACCACAATAAGAAAGAAGCCATCTTCAGAGTGGTTGTCAGGGGAAGCCCATGTGGGAGCTCCTTAAAGGGCCATCCCAGTGGTCATCCTCTCCTCCCGCAATAACCACACACCTGTACTATGTGTAACTTTGGCAACAGGTTGCAGTCAGCCAGGGTGAGCTCGTTGCCATCCAGAAACTTCCTCTGAGAGACACCTTCATCTTCAGCACTGGTTTCATCCACTTCTTCTGGGAGGGGCGATGTTAAGTAATTGTCTAAAACCTTCAGGGCTTTCAGGAGTCCCTTCTCCAGATCTGTGCAAGAGAAGGAATTGATTAGAACTTCAGGAAAAGATTGACATAGTCTGAAAAGGCCCGTTGGGGGTAGATACTAATGGTGAGTCCAAAATAATAATAGCTAACACTCATTTACTTTTCTATGTGTTATTCTAAGCACTTTACCATTTTATTTTATTTTACTTTATATTATTTTATTTTAGATGGAGTCTTGGTCCGTTGCCCAGGCTGGAGTGCAGTGGCATGATCCCGGCTCACTGCAGCCTCTGCCTCCCAGATTCAAATGATTCTCCTGCCTCAGCCTCCTGAGTAGCTGGGATTACAGGTGCCTGCCACCACACCTGGCTAATTTTTGTATTTTTTTTTAGTAGAGCCCAGTCATGTTGGCCAGGCTGGTCTCCAATTCCTAACCTCAGGTGATCCGCTCACCTCGGCATCCCAAACTGAGCACTTTACATTTTAAAAACTGATTTATATCGCCAGGTGCAGTTGCTCACGCCTGTAATCCCAGAACTTTGGGAGGCCGAGGCAGATGGATCACCTGAGGTCAGGAGTTCAAGACTAGCCTGGCCAACATGGTGAAACCCC
>NW_012106809.1:405723-410771 GCF_000951045.1 Mandrillus leucophaeus
CAGGAGGAGGGCAAAAATGTTCACGACAGAAGGACTCGGGTGCGTGAGTGTGTGTTTGCACACATGTGTACACAAGGGGTGTTTCAAGGAACAGAAGCAGGCCTACCTTTTGGTGTCAACGGTGGTAACATTGAAGGTGACTCCCTTGAGCCACAGTACCATGAACAGTCTCTGGGAGAACGGGCAGTTCCCAATCTTGGCCCCATCACTACCAGCCTGAAAAGCAACCCCAACCCAAGGTTATGCCTGGTGCACCCCACCAATCCCTAGGCCAGTCTCTGCATTCCCACTCCCAGACCAGCTGTTTTCTGCCTAGTCATGACACATACACTGTCCCCTCACTATGGGCTCTTCGCCCTTGGGCCTGGGTCAAACCTAAGGCAGATCAATGGGAAATTTTTTTTGCAAAGGCAGGCTTCTGGTTCCCCAGAGACTGAGGACAGGTGGGAGGTAAGTAAAGGGAGGAGGTCCTGGAGAACTTGGAAGGATCTGAATCCTAGAGAGGGAAGGGTGTGGAACTTCAGTGAGGCCAGAGTTGTAGGCTAGAAGCCTGGATTTCTGGGTTCCTGAAGGCAGTAGAGTCTGAAGACAGGAGAGGTGGGGTGGGGTCTGGGAGCCAGAGCTTTGGTTCTCTAAACCTCCAACCCAAGCTGTCTTTGGCAGCTGGGTAGGGAGTCTAGTCAAGGGGCCCTGGGCCTTGCCCTAGAGATATGGAGGGCCCTATAGAGAGGGGCTGCCCTCTAATTAGCAAGTAGTGACCTCATTGGCCCAAGGGACACCTCCCCCTAAGCTGAGGGTGATTCATCTCTCTGTCTCCAGCTTCCTTCCTGTCAAGGATGTGGGGGAAGGGACCATGAGGATGAGGCCTGGGCAGCTAAGGCTACCCCCTAACCCGCTGCCAGGGTCTCCCAGCACAAGTCCTCTGACTGCAATAACTATCCTCTCACAGGACACAGGGCCGGAATCTCTGCGGCACAGCCTCACCCAGGAGTAAAAATAGCCCCAGAGGCGAATGTGAGTGTGAGGTGGGGACCACACCTAAGGGGGTGGACCCAAGCACACTCTGACTTCCCCCAGCCCAGGGAGAGGGAATGGCTGCCCGAGAAACCCAAGCAGAAGGGAGAGGGAGACACAGGCAGAGACACACAAAGATGAGAGAAACAAAAGCGGGGAAGGGGAAAGAAAGGCGGCAGGAAAGTGGAGGGTGGGGAGACCAACAGAGAGATGCATGCCAACAGAGAGACACAAACAGAGCAGAGAGAAGAGGACGCTGTTACAGAAGGGAGAGAGGGGCATAGACAGGAGGTCCCCAGACTGGGGAAAGAATGCAGCAGCGGTAGGGAGGGGACCGGCCGCTGGAATCAGAGGGGAGCTGGGCAACACCGAGAAGCCTGCTGCCTGCAGTTTTGCTACCCAAATGCCATAGGACCATCTCTCCTCACCCACACCCGCAGAGAGAGGAGAGAGTTGGGGCAAGTCTTCTACTTCTCCAACCCCCAAATCCCAAAATGCCCTAACCGAGTTCTCTTCCTCTATGTGATCTCTCTCCCACCCATCCTTGTGGTAGCTACTCACGTCTTCTTGCCACCTCCCCTTCTCTCCCTTTCCCCAGTCCTGTGGATATTCGATGCCACCCCATCACCTCTCCAGTTCTGCTTTTCGAACTCTGATCCCAGTCTCCTGTTTTGTTCCACCCCCTCAAAGCTTCCCAATTTACTTGCTCTCACTCTCAGGCCTCTCTCAACACACACTCTTCCCTGAAATGTCTCCAGCCACACACACACACACCCCTTCCCTACTACACTACTCACCCTCAGATCTTGTAGGGACACATGTCCTAACTGAGGTTCCCCTCTGTCCCTTCTAAACCCTGCTGGGCCCCCACTGTCCCTTCACCAGCTCGCTCCCTACCCCACCCCACTCTCACTTTTGGGAATTCTCCTTTTTCTCTACTTCCCTTCTTTTAGGCTGCTAGAAACTTGCACTTTTACAAACTTTTCAGGGTTGATCCTAGAACTCTCATTACTTGCTAACAAGTTAATGTCTTCCCCTCTCAAAACCACCCCTCAACCAAAGAGGGCATGTGGGATTGGGGGTGGGAGCCAAGGAGGGAAGGGATTAGGGAGTTAAGGCTGGACCGAGGGAAACGTGGGAGTTGGCTTCCAGGAATTTGGGTGGCTGAGAGAAGCGTTCTTACCTTCACGAACAATTCGACCTGCGGTTGTTCTTCAGCCATGGTTGCGTCGGGGACCAGGAAGTGGCCGTCGCTGGGGGAACTGGGAGGGGCTGGGGCCAGGGAAGGCGGGTCTCACACTCAGGGATTCTCTCCCCTAGACCCAGGGCTGTCCCTTCAGTGCAACACAAGCTCAATCAGACCCTATTTGCTCCCAAACTCGGCCTCCCCACCAGCCCAACGCACCCCACACCCAGCTCCTCCAGCTCGGTCCCCTCCCGGGCTGGATCAGAGAGCCGCTGACTCACCGACCGGCCCCGCCCTGAACCTGGGGAGGGGACTGGAGGGGGGCGGGACTCGACGATGTAGGGAGTGGGTCCGGCAGGGGAATCCTCGGATCTCCCACAGGATGGGGATGGGGGTGTTAAGGAGGAGTCCTGAAAACCTCCTTGTTTGTCCGACTTCTCCTGAACACAAGACTCTTTTCTGCCTCAGTTTCCCTGCTTCATTAACCTGAGTACAACCCAACTGACCCTCATATAAAAAACTTGATACTAGCAGCTTAGGCACACCCGTGAAGATCCAGGGATGCGGCCTTTGAATGGAAAGGTGGTCGTTTAATCCTTCTGCATTTCTTCCAGACTCCAATCCAAATTCTGGGTTGCTGGGACTGTGGTCTGAGAGAAGAACTCGGAAGTGGAAGGCTGGGACTGCAGATAGGAACCGTTAGCCATGCAGCCTGGGATTAGGGAAGGGGTGACGCCAGCACTTCCTGAGCTGCCCAGACTGGTGTCTCAGTAGGTCCTGTGCCCCCCACAGTCTACTGTCTGCAGGCCCAGCTCAGCACTAAGATTTGCAGTCCTTGTGGCCTAGACTTGGGATTGGGTATAGAAAGTAGAGTTAGCGGCCGGGCGAGGT
Organism: Mandrillus leucophaeus; assembly: GCF_000951045.1. Lineage (NCBI taxonomy): Eukaryota > Metazoa > Chordata > Mammalia > Primates > Cercopithecidae > Mandrillus > Mandrillus leucophaeus. The sequence goes on from NW_012106809.1 coordinate 408,815, forward strand.
GGCTCACACCTGTAATCCCAGCACTTTAGGAGGCCGAAGGGGGTGGATCACCTAATGTCAGGGAGTTTGAGACCAGCCTGGCCAACATGGTGAAACCCCATCTCTACTAAAAATACAAAAACTTGTCAGGCGTGGTGGTGAGTGCCTGTAATCCCAGCTACTCGAGAAGGCGGAGGCGGGAGAATCACTTGAACCCAGGAGGTGAAGGTTGCAGTGAGCCGAGGTGGTGCCATTGCACTCCAGCCTGGGCAATAAGAGCGAAACTCCGTCTAAAAAAAAAAAAAAAAGAAAGAAAAGAAAAAGCAAATAGAGTTAGGGATAGGAAGGGAGATGACCAAGTCTTTTGCAAAGGAAACAAAAAGCTGAGGCAAGGGGCTTTGTCGCAGGGAGGGAGAGGTCTGTTCCTGTAGCTTGGTCAGCTTTGTGCTTCCACTTATGCTTCCTATTGGGGCCCCTTCCTGTGCCCTTTGTCCTCTTCTCACTGACAGGTTGCCTTGGAGATGGGGCAGAGGGGTGGGATTATCATGGCCCTGAGACAGAGCTGCCCCATCCTGAAGTATGTGTATAGGGGGTGGGGCAGGGGTGTTGTTAGCTGGTCCTGTCATGGGCATAAAGAAAGATCAGACAGAATAGTGGGAGTGGAGTCCTTGGGGACACCTAAATAAATAAGTGGGGAGGACACAGGAGGAGCAGCTCTCTACCCAGTAACCTTGATTTCTATTAAACCTTTTATGACCTGCTGAAAAAATAAACCCGGAATTCCAGCCTCCATATCCTGAATTTCTCTCCTGTCCAACCATCCCTTTTTTATCCTGCTCTTCACCCTCTGTCCAACAAAAGACCTGGTTTTCAGTTCCAGAAAACCATGGTGGAGTGCAAGAACACAGAAGCAAAACAGGGCTTGAAACTTAAAGAAAGGGAGAGACTTGGGGGAGGAGTGGGGTGGAATGACGTGATGTGCTGCTGGAAACCAGCAGTTGGTGGTTTCCTCTTGTGCTTCCTCTTCTGTGGGTTTTATCTTGCCTGTGGGAGGGCCTTTTTCTCTCCTCCCGACAGAAAGGCTATCTTTGGTGTTTGTTCCCTTGAACTGTAACATCCTATAAGGATATGATTCCATGACTATATGTGTGTGAATTCCCTCTATGGTGACCCTCAAAATCTGCACACAGGACCCCTTCCCACTGAGGGGAGGGGATCAAAGCAACTCTACTTCTCAGGGTCCTCTCCTGTTCCAACTGGTCTGTGTCCAAGAGAAGCCTTAAGAAAATGGGGCCAGCTTGAAGATCAGACAGGTTTGGCAGCCTCTCCCCTGCCTCTCTTTTCTCTCCTACCGCTTTATAGCTACAGCTGCCTTGATATCAATAATGACTTTGGCTGGCTGGCATGACTACCCACCGGGTATTGTGCCTTAATTTACCAGGTGACAGGCAACACTGCCCTCTCCTGAAACCATTCAGCAGAGCCAGGGCTGTACCCCCAAATCCTGCATCAGAGGTTTCCCTCCATCTCACCTCCTTGCCCCTGCATTTCTCCTATCTCAGTAGCTCCTCTTTCCCTCTCCGGGCTTCTCTTTCCACTCCCTCCCCTTCCTGGGCTTGGTAAACCAGTTCCTAATCTCTTCACACCCCCGATTGGAAGGTGGGTCCCTCCCTGACACTCCCCAGAGCTGTCACCAACCTCCTCCAAGTTTCTATGGCTCCATTGCTCAACAAATTTGCCAGGGGTAACCATTAACCCAGCCCTTAACTCTGTTCCCCTACTTTTCTTGCTAGAGGAGATTTTCCAATTACTGGTTAGCACAGCTAGGTCATCTCACCCCCACCATCTTTCCTAACTTCTTGGGTTGGGGGGCTGGGGAGGAATCTCCCCATCTCAGGGTATTAGGAACAAAGCTGGGGAGGATGGTGCATTTAAAGGGAATTTCCTTCCTTCCTTCCTTCCTTGCTTCCTTCCTTCC
>NW_012106809.1:412076-412950 GCF_000951045.1 Mandrillus leucophaeus
CGCCCACGCGCCGGCGCGCTCCTCCTGCAGGCTCCTGGCGGTTGGTCAGCGGGGCGCTCTCCCGCGTGTTGCGACTCAGGTTACTGAAAAGGCGGGAAAACGCTGCAATGGCGGCAGCTGGGGGAGGAGGAAGATAAGAGCGTGAGGCTGTGGTCCTGGCGCGTGGTTGGCAGAGGCAGAGAGATAAGACGTGCACGATCGCCCCACAGGGCCCTCAGACCACTTCCTTCCAGAGTGCAACCTCCGCGTGACAGGAATGAGGGTGGGGCGCGTGGAGTTTCCCACAATCCGTACTTTAGTTACAAACCTGAAAATTCACCCACTGTGCCCACAGCTCTTCACGCCCGTCAGCCCTGCCACGCAGCCCTGTCGCAGAAGTACTTAGTGCTTTGCATTCTGCGCACCAGCCTACCCCGTCCTTCTCCGTGAATCGTTGCTTCCGAACTGCTCTCTCTTTTTGCTTCCGCAGAGCCTCCAAGCTCATGGCCTCCTTAGGAGTGAACCCAAGCAGGACACCGCAGGGGCCGGGACCTGGGGCGGCCTCCTCTGGCTTCTCCAGCCCGGCCCCAGTGGCGGGCCCCAGGGAGGCCGAGGAGGAGGAAGTTGAGGAGGAGGAGGAGCTGGCCGAGGTCTCTGAGGGGAGTAGGAACTTGAATGGAGAATTGATGGGAAGTTACGATAAAAGAGGGTTGGGGGCCGGGTGCAGTGGCTCACACCTGTAATCCCAGCACTTTGGGAGACTGAGGTGGGCGGATAACCTGAGCTCAGGAGTTCGAGACCAGCCTGGACAACATGGCGAAACCCCGTCTCTACTAAAAATACAAAAACTAGCCGAGCGTGGTGGCGCGTGCCTGTTATCCCAGCTACTGGGAAG
>NW_012106809.1:414097-417299 GCF_000951045.1 Mandrillus leucophaeus
CTCACTGTCTAGCATATTTTGTGTTGCTGTAAGGAAATACCTGAGTCTGGGTAATTTGTAAAAAAAAAAAAAAAAAAGTTTTTATTTGGCTCATGATTCTGGATGGTTGGAAAGCTCAAAATTGGGCATCTTCATGCCTCAGGCTGCTTCAACTCATGGAAGAAGGGAAGGCAGGGTGTGAAGAAGGAAGGGGGAGACAGATGCCAATCTTTTTTTGACAACCAGCTCTGTTAGGAACTAATAGAGTGAGAACCACTCACACATACCCACCAACACACTCCAGGAAGGGCACTAATCTGTTCATGAACGATCCACTCCCATCACCCACACACCTCCTGCTAGGCCCTGCCTCACAACACTATCACACTGGGGATTAAATTTCAACACAAGATTTGGTGGGGACAAATCACATCCAAAGTATAGCACTGACTCAATATATTTTACAGTTGCCTCACAGAGGCTCCATCTTTTGTTTTTACTAATTCATTTCATTATTTAACAAATATTTGCGAGGTTGTTTTTTGGTTTGTTTGGTTGCACTTTTTTGAGACGCTGTCTCACTCTGTCACTTAGACTGGAAGTGTAGTGGTGCGATCTTGGCTAACTGCAACCTCCGCCTCCAGGATTCAAGCGATTCTCCTGCCTCAGCCTCCCGAGTAGCTGGGATTACAGGCATCTGCCACCATGCCTGGCTAACTTTTATATTTTTAATAGAGATGGGGTTTCACCACATTGGCCAGGCTTGTCTTGAGCTCCTGGCCTCCAGTGATCTGCCTGCCTTGGCCTCCCAAAAGGCAGGAATTACAGGCATGAGCTACTGTGCCTGGCCACAAAGGTATATGACGTATTTACAGTGTTTCAGGTGCCTCAGATTCAGCCCTGGGCAAATCAGTCACATCTGTTCTCCAGGGGTTTACAGTTTAGTGACAATATCCAGAGCATCCCACTTCCCTCCCACCATCCCACCACTCTTACTACTTTTCTAAATCTCATTCCTAACGTCTACCTATGTTCCCGATGTGCAGATCACTTCCTACTCCTAGGGAGGAAATGTTTTTGAGAAGGAGAGGGGTAGGAAGAGGAGGGCCATGGGTTTTCTCTTAGTCAAAGACAGAGATCCTTTAACTCATTTGATCTCTGTTCTCCTTCCAAGTTCTGGATGAGATCAATCCCCAGTCTGTTGTTACGAGTGCCAAACAGGATGAGAATATGACTCGATTTCTGGGAAAGCTTGGTAAGGACTTGGTAAAAGATAGAGGGAAAATGGGGAAGGACTAATGTATAGAATGTTCCAGGGGGCTAGAATTGGGTGAGAGGGAGTGTCAGACAGAGGTAGAACGACTGAGATGTACAGAATGATAGCCTTTTCTTTGCCTCCCCAACAGCCTCCCAGGAGCACAGACAGCCTAAAAGACCTGAAATCGTATTTTTGCCAAGTGTGGATTTTGGTATCTCCTTCCTTTTGCTTTGCATAATTCCCTGTTCCGGTGTCCCATTCTTTCCCCCTAACTCTACCTTCATCATCACAGATCTCCCCTCTGCCTTATGTCATCTTAAACCTTTGTGCTTCTCACCCCTATGACCAGTCCCCGCAAGATCTCTCCTGTTCCCTACCCTTTAATAATATGCAGCTTATTGGGAAGCCTCTGCTCAAGTCATGTCTAGGGATGAGGGCCTCCCCTGAGGAGTGGTGACAATTTTTGGACAGATTTTATTGTTGGAATTTCTCCCATTAAGTTAAAGCCTTTTATCACAAAACCAAAAGGCACTGCCTCAGTGACCCTTATTATGATCCATAAGGCACTTCCATAACCTTCCTAGGTTTACAGTAAGAGCAGGAGTGTACTATCCTAATTAGATATTAAGGGATTAGTGTTACTAGTTCTATTAATATTATCATTTTGACCAAAATCCTCAATTCCAGACAGATATCTTACTTTCCTCAGCCATTTATCTTTCTCAGGCTGTGCTTTCAGCCAAGTATCTTTATATTATATGTGGAATAAAAAGAGAATTAGACTAAGAATCTGAAAATTTGGTTCTTGCTTTAGCTTTCCATTAACTGCCTGTGTGAGCTTGGGCAAGTCAAATCATCTCTCTTGCTTCTATTGTCTCATTCTTAAAATGGGGTGAAAAAATTGAGCTACAAGACCTTTCACTTTGCTTACCTCCCTCAAATAGGTCTGGAGATAAGCAAACAACGCCTCCTTTCTGGAAACTACTCCTTCATCCCAGACTCCATGACTGCCACTGAGAAAATCCTCTTCCTCTCTTCCATTATTCCCTTTGACTGCCTCCTCACAGTAAGATTGGTCCTGGGGGATAAGGGCTGGGAGGCGGCAAGTTGGAGAAAGGCACAAGAACCTCAGTGCTAGGGCTGAGTTCTGGGAGGTACTGGCCTAGCCCTGGAAAATCATAACTTTCCCTGGTGCTCTGCAGCCCTCAGGAGATTAAGATTTACCCCAATTCCACTGCTGATCCCTCCCAGGTTCGAGCACTTGGAGGGCTGCTGAAGTTCCTGGGTCGAAGAAGAATCGGGGTTGAACTGGAAGACTATAATGTCAGCGTCCCCATCCTGGGCTTTAAGAAATTTATGTTGTAGGTGATTCGCCCCAACCCCAGCCAAAGTAATGTGGGATTGGGAGGCCTGAAAAGTAAAATGGGGGTGGGGTGTGGGTGTGGCTGTGACCCAGTGGGTCAAGTGCTCTAGGACACCCGGGAGAACCTAAGGGCTTATGGGACTTTGGGAAGAAGACTGGGACAATATTCAGAAAGGAGGGCAAAGAAAGTGCAGTTGTGGAATGAACTCAGACCCCTCATACCCCAGCCCCCTTCCTGCTTGTTTTCTGTCCTCAGGACTCATCTTGTGAACATAGATCAAGACACTTACAGGTAAAGAGGTGGAGGCATGCTGCTGTCTCTGGGGAGGGAGAAGGATTAAATTTAATGCCCCAGTAATCCTAATGAGGCTCTAGTTTCCCTAATCCTGGGGCTATTAAGATCTCTCTCCTTGAAGGAAAGGGAAGGGGGGCTTTGAGGGAAAGAGAGGAAGAAAAGCATAAAGATATTAACTTTCTTTCTATAGGGAGAAACTGAGACAAAGAAAAGTAAGGGACAAACCTTACATCAAGATGTGATCTCGGCTGGGCTCGGTGGCTCGTGCCTGTAATCCCCGCACTTTGGGAGGCCAAGGCGGGTGGAT
>NW_012106809.1:417349-419233 GCF_000951045.1 Mandrillus leucophaeus
GGGAGAACCTAAGGGCTTATGGGACTTTGGGAAGAAGACTGGGACAATATTCAGAAAGGAGGGCAAAGAAAGTGCAGTTGTGGAATGAACTCAGACCCCTCATACCCCAGCCCCCTTCCTGCTTGTTTTCTGTCCTCAGGACTCATCTTGTGAACATAGATCAAGACACTTACAGGTAAAGAGGTGGAGGCATGCTGCTGTCTCTGGGGAGGGAGAAGGATTAAATTTAATGCCCCAGTAATCCTAATGAGGCTCTAGTTTCCCTAATCCTGGGGCTATTAAGATCTCTCTCCTTGAAGGAAAGGGAAGGGGGGCTTTGAGGGAAAGAGAGGAAGAAAAGCATAAAGATATTAACTTTCTTTCTATAGGGAGAAACTGAGACAAAGAAAAGTAAGGGACAAACCTTACATCAAGATGTGATCTCGGCTGGGCTCGGTGGCTCGTGCCTGTAATCCCCGCACTTTGGGAGGCCAAGGCGGGTGGATTGCCTGAGGTCAGGAGTTTGAGATCAGCCTGACCAATATGGTGAAACCCCGTCTCTACTAAAAATACAAAAATTAACTGAGTGTGTTGTGCGCCTATAATCCCAGCTACTCAGGAGGCTACGGCAGGAGGATTGCTTGAACCCAGGTGGCAGAGGTTGCAGTGAGCTGAAATTGCACCACTGCACTCCTGGGTGACAGAGCAAGACTCCAAAAAAAAAAAAAAAAAAAAGATGTGAACTCAGGAGGATATCCCCTGTCCCCATTCCATTTCTCAGTCCTCAATTCTTATTCCCTTCAAAAGTCCAGATTACCCCAAACTCCTCCATTTCTCCTTGACAGTGTTCTACAGATTTTTAAGAGCGAGTCTCACCCCTCAGCATACAAAGTGGCCAGTGGACTGAAGGAGGGGCTCAGCCTCTTTGGTAGGTATGCCCCATCCCTCATCTCACATTACAAAGACCTACCAGAAAAGCAATTGGCTCCAAAGATGTGTCCCAGCCTCCCTTCCCACTTCACTCCCATTGTCAGATATCTCTTTCATGCCAATCCAACTTCTTACCTCTTAGTACCCCCCACCACCCAAGCTTGAGCATCTTCCCATACTTTGTGACTGTACAGTGTTGCGTATTAGCCATTACCTTACCAATTCTGTGTTCCTTCCCTGGGTTTGTATGAACGTTTCTACTAGTTGGGTACCTGTTAGGGACTTTGGGAGGCCTTGTATATAGAGGAGAGCTTTGTAACTGCATAAGTATTTGATTTGTATAGTCTTTATCAGTTGTCTCTGGCTTTAGGGTATATTAGGGACATCTCCACAAATATCCATATGGTTTCATATCTCAGTAAGTTGTGTCCAGTTTTTGTGTGTGTGTGAGAGAGACAAAGTTTTGCTCTTGTCCCCCAGGCTGGAGTGCAATGGCGCAATCTTGGCTCAGTGCAACCTCTGCCTCCTGGGTTCAAGTGATTCTCCTGCCTCAGCTTCCCGAGTAGCTGGGATTATAGGCACCTGTTACCACGCCTGGCTAATTTTTGTATTTTTAGTAGAGACGGGGTTTCACCATGTTGGCTAGGCTGGTCTCGAACCCCTGACCTCAGGTGATCCACCTGCCTTGGCCTCCCAAAGTGCTGGGATTACAGGCATGAGCCACCGCACCCGGCCGTCCAGTTTTTTACATATGTGTGTTGGGCTCTTGAGTTTTTTGTTTTTGTTTTGTTTTTGTTTTGTTTTGTTTTGTTTTTTTAGATGGAATTTTGCTCTGTCACCCAGGCTGGAGTGCAGTGGTACAATTTCGGCTCACTGCAACTTCCGCCTCTTGGGTTCAAGTGATTCTCCTGCCTCATCCTACCTCAGCCTCCTGAATAGCTGGAACTACAGGCCCGCACCACCACACCCAGCTAA
>NW_012106809.1:419283-420837 GCF_000951045.1 Mandrillus leucophaeus
GGCACCACACCTAGCTAATTCTTGTATTTTTAGTAGAGATTTCACCATGATGGCCAGGATGGTCTCAATCTCTTGACCTCGTGATCCACCTGCCTTGGCCTCCCAAAATGCTGGGATTACAGGCGTGAGCCACCATGCCCAGCCCTTTTCTTTTTTTATTTTCCCAATATGGAACGCTTCATGAATTTGTGTGTCATCCTTGCCCAGTGGCCATGCTAATCTCCGTAACCTTCAAAATTTTAGTATATGTGCTGCAGAAATGAGCACCCCTCACCTTTATTTACTAGCTATCAATATGGTAAATTAGTTCCCTAACATTCTCCAAGATAGCCAATGAGGTTTTTTGTTTTGTTTTTTTTCTGAGACAAAGTCTTGCACTGTGGCCCAGGCTGGAGTGCAGTGGCGCCATCTCGGCTCACTGCAAGCTCCGCCTCCCAGGTTCGCACCATTCTCTTGCCTCAGCCTCCTGAGTAGCTGGGACTACAGGCTCCCGCCACCACGTCCAGCTAATGTTTTGTACTTTTAGTAGAGATGGGGTTTCACTGTGTTAACCAGGATAGTCTCGATCTCCTGACCTCATGATCCACCCACCTCGGCCTCCCAAAGTACTGGGATTACAGGTGTGAGCCACTGTGCCCGGCCCTGATAGCCAATGAGATTTTTTGTCGTTGTTCTTGTATCATTACAGATTCATGGCCTTTTATAGCTAAATTTCTCTTTCTCCCGACTCTGTATAAACTTCTTTGTTTTAGAGTGTGCACAACCCTCTATCAAAGCACCTACCACCTCACTTTTACATCTTCTGCATGTATTTCTGTCTTCCTTGCTAGACTGTGAGCACATCTGGGACAGGGACCATGTCTTTTTTTGTTTATTTTGTTTTGTTTTGTTTGAGACAGAGTCTCGCTCTGTCGGCCAGGCTGGAGTGCAGTGGCATGATCTTGCTATAATAACCTCCACCTCCCAGGTTCAAGAGATTCTCCTGCCTCAGCCTCCCAAGTAGCTGGAATTACATGTGCATGCCACCATGCCCAGTTAATTTTTGTATTTTGAGTAGAGACAGGGTTTCACCATGTAGGTGAGGCCGATCTCGAACTCCTGACCTCAGGTGATCCACCTGCCTCAGCCTCCCGAAGTGCTGGGATTACAGGTGTGAGCCACCACGCCTGGCTGGGACCCTATCTTGATTGTCTTTGTAGCTTCAGTGTTTGGTGCAGTGCCTCCCACTGTTTCTTTTCACCTTTGAGATCTTCCCTCTTTGTTACTGTGATCTTCCCTACTGGTCTTTGTTCTTCTGAGTCTGTCCCTATCCCCGCCCCAGCCTAAGCTAGATGTGGGCTGTCCTACTTGTGTTTCTCTCACAGACTGTGTACGGTGCCCTGGGCCTGAGGGATGCCTGCCGCTCCCTGCCGCAGTCCATCCAGCTCTTTCGGGACATTGCCCAAGAGTTCTCTGATGACCTGCACCATATTGCCAGCCTCATTGGGAAAGTAGTGAGTGTGCACCCAGGGAGGTCAGGGAGAGAGAATGCAGTGTGCGAGATGGGGAAGCATG
>NW_012106809.1:420887-422770 GCF_000951045.1 Mandrillus leucophaeus
TCAAGTGATTCTCCTGCCTCATCCTACCTCAGCCTCCTGAATAGCTGGAACTACAGGCCCGCACCACCACACCCAGCTAACTTTTTTGTATTTTTAGTAGAGATGGTGTTTCACCATGTTGCCCAGGCTGGTCTCAAACTCCTGAGCTCAAGTGATCCTCCTGCCTTGGCCTCCCAAAGTGCTGGGATTATAGGAATGAGCCACCCTGCCTGGCCAGCTCTTGAGTTTTTGTATTTTTTGGTGGACGGCAGGGCTCTTGAGTTTTTTGTGTTTCATTTATTTTTATTTTTATTTTTATTTTTATTTTTATTTTTGAGATGGAGTCTCGCTCTGTTGCCCAGGCTGGAGTGCAGTGGCGCGATCTCCACTCACTGCAAGCTCTGCCTCCCGGGTTCATGCCATTCTCCTGCTTCAGCCTCCCAAGTAGCTGGGACTACAGGTGCCCACCACCATGCCCTGCTATTTTTTTTTTGTATTTTTAGTAGAGACGGGGTTTCACCATGTTAGCCAGGATGGTTTCGATCTCCTGACCTCATGATCCATCTGCTTTGGCCTCCCAAAGTGCTGGGATTACAGGTGTGAGCCACTGCGCCCGGCCGGCTCTTGAGTTTTAACTAGGCCTGCTTTGTGTATTTTTCTGGCTAAGCGTCCCTGTGAGTGTCCATCCCTCCCCCCATCTCCATGTATGGTAATCCCAGCTCATATTTGTGTTCAGGCACCAGCTTTGGCTGCCTTTGTGTCCTCCCAGGCCACCTTCCTCAACAACCAGCACCTCTGACCTGGATGCCTCAGCTTAGACACATACACATATTCCATTCCCTGTCCCTGCCTTGTAACAAGTTCACTCCCTGCCTTATCCCTCACAGGAATCCTCAACAGATGCCGCTGTAAGCGGGGAGAGAAGCTGCTCAGGTGAGTGGGTCCCTCACGTACTACACACTAATGCATGAATTCCATATGCACACTCCATACTAAAGCCTACTAATGGCAGTATACAGATTCTCACATACACCACCCCACCTAGGAGTAGTAAAGCAACTGCCCTTTACTGAGCACTGGCTTAAATGCTTTTCATCCTTATGACAGCCTTGTGTAGTAGCTGATACTCATCTCATTTTTTGTTGTCAGCACAGGTACACATATACCCATTGATGATACATAGACTTGCACACATACAAGCAGCAGGAAAAAATGAAATGTAAGGCCGGGCACAGTGGCTCACGCCTATAATCCCAGCACTTTGGGAAGTCAAGGTGGGTGAATCACTTGAAGTCAGGAGTTCGAGACCAGCCTGGCCAACATGGGAAAACCCCATCTGTACTAAAATGCAAAAATTAGCCGGGTATATTGGTGGGTGCCTGTAATTCCAGCTACTCGGGAGACTAAGGCAGGAGAATTGCTTGAACCCAGGAGGCGGAGGTTGCAGTGAGCCGAGATTGCACCACTGCATTTCAGCCTGGGCAACAGAATGAGACTCTGTCTCAAAAAAAAAAAAAAACCCAAAACAAAATGCTAATGTAACACATGGCTATGTTAGCATGGTTATCTTTAGTTATAGAAAACACACTTCAAATTTCTGTGATGACTTTCAAATTTGCGTCTCTAGTTTTGAACTCCTCCATATGTGAATGTTAATTGCGTATCACCACCTGCAGTCTTCACAGGCAGCTCAAACTCAGAGCATCCAAACTGATGCCCACCAGATCTCTTCCTTTTCCTGCATTCCCTTTGCTGGTTAATGGCATTGCTGGCAGTACACCTTCTCAAGCCATGAACCTCGGATTGATGCTTCTCCCTCATCTCCCATATTTAATTATTCGCCGAGTCCTATCGATTCTATCCTGAAATGTCTCTCCCAGGTATCCCTGTCTCTTTCCACTGCT
>NW_012106809.1:424305-425938 GCF_000951045.1 Mandrillus leucophaeus
TGGAGGTTGAAGTGAGCCCAGATTGCCCCACTGCACTCCAGCCTGGGCAACAGAGTGAGACTGTCTTAAAAATAAAAATAAAAAAAAAAAAAAGTACATCCTTTTCAAGGTGCAACCCAACTGTTACCCTTTGGCTTTTACAGGTACCTGTAAGGAGTTGATGTGCACCTTCCTTGTGCTCACATAGTGCTTGTTTATGTTTTTCTAGTTGCACTGTCACATCAGGTTAGAATTAGCAGTCAGTGAATCTGCTTGCCTCCATAGCTATGAATTCTATCTAGTGACCATACCTGTTACCTCAGTGTCTGACACATGGTCTTGTACATAGTAGCACTCAATGTGTGAGCACAACACAAAGGCAAATACACTGGTAACACCATCTCTAAACACTCAGAGTGGAAACCTTTGCTAGCCTCAGGTGCACAGTCCTTCCCCTACCTCATCTCCTGCTGAAATGTATATCTTGTAGGGGTTAATTTAGGATAATCTCTGAGGTCATCTCCAGGTAATCAGCAGGGTAATCAGGTAATCAGCATCTCCAGGAATTTAATTACCCACACATTCTCCAGTGCTTCAGGTGCAGATCTTTAATCTCAGCCACAGATGGGAGGGAGAGAATTCTCAGTGGAGAAGAGAGCTGGATTTAAGGTGGGGGAGGAGTGCAAATTCCCCAGATGGAATCAGACAGGGCATGAGAGCATATAACTTGAAGAATCATCATATAATCTAATGAACTAAGGACAGGTGACACATTTATTAATATTTCTATGTACGAATTTATTTGAATTTATTAGGAAATACCTCTAATGCACAAAAAGATGTAAATAATAATATAGGGCCAGATGTGGTGGCTCACGCCTGTAATTCCAGCACTTTGGGAGGTTGAGGCAGAAGGATTGCTTGAGGCCAGGAGTTCAAGAACTAAAAGCTGGATAGGGCACCAAGAATATTACTGAATGTCACAGTATGCTTTAAAGAGCACTGTCCTAGGAGTCTGGAGACATGATTTTGAGACTTAGCTGTTCTCATTGGCAGTATGACTTTGGGCAAGTTGCTTATCTTTTAACAATTTCATTTTCTCAGTTGTTAAATTACGGAGTTTGGCTTAACTGAAGTCTTTCCCAGTACTAGCAGGACATGAATCAGAGATACCTAAGTGTTTAGTGCGGCGCAAGTGCTTTCTAAAGTGGGGATGGCTATTTACAGACTGGCCTACACTGTTCTGGTGGGAGCCCTCAGTGACCAAGGAGCAGAGGTACCTGAAACCCACCCTTGAAGCCATCTGGATGCTCCGCTTCATTCTAATCTGGGGTGTTCTAACCCGAAGTAACTGGCCACAGACTGCAAAGTAAGATACAAAGCTTCAGGCCCTAGTGTGTACACATGTTGGCTCTTACATAAAATGGCATCCTTAGTTACTTGCTCTATGTAGAAAAGAATTTGTGGGCTCACAAGTCCCTACAGAGTCTCACACTCTTCATGGCCAATAAGGATACAGGGGTACCCAGAATTAGACAAACACAGATGAGACATTTATTTCTGTGTATGAATTTATTTTAATTTATTAGGAAATACCTCCAACACACAAAAAAGATATAATTAGCCAGGCGTGGTGGCTCATGCCTGTAATCCT
>NW_012106809.1:429178-430279 GCF_000951045.1 Mandrillus leucophaeus
TTTGAGACAGTCTTGCTCTGTTCCCCAGGCTGGAGTGCAGTGGCGCGATCTTGGCTCACTGCAACCTCTGCCTCCCGGGTTCAAGCAGTTCTCCTGCCTCAGCCTCCCGAGAAGTTGGGATTACAGGCACCTGCCACCACGCCTGGCAAATTTTTGTATTTTTAGTAGAGACATGATTTCACCATGTTGGCCAAGCTAGTCTTGAACTCCTGACTTCAGGTGATCCACCTGCCTCAGCCTCCCACGGTGCTGGGATTACAGGTGTGAGCCACCTCGCCCGGCCTCCCTCTTTTTTTTTTTTTTTTAATTTTGTAGTCAGGAAAATGTAAAAAATATTTAGAGTAATATAATTAACCCCCATGTACCCACCATACAGTTTCAACACTTTAACTTATGCCAATATATTTATTTTTTCTCCCTTCCCTGCCCTGCCCTTCCCTGCCCTGCCCTTCCCTGCCCTTTTTTGACAGAGTCTTGCTCTGTCGCCCAGGCTGGATTGCAGTGGTGCAATCTTAGCTCACTGCAACCTCTGCCTCCCGAGTTCAAGTGATTCTCCTACCTCAGTCTCCCAAGTAGCTGGGATTACAGGAGCCCACCACCACACCCGAGTGATTTTTGTATTTTTAGCAGAGATGGGATTTCACCATGTTGGCCAGGCAGGTCTCAAATTCCTGGCCTCAAGTAATCGGCCCATCTTGGTCTCCCAAAATGCTAGGATTATAGGTGGGAGCCACAGTGCCCGGCACAGTATGTTTTGTCTATATCGTCCCTCACTTTCCCCTGTTAGATTATTCTGTGGGTTTTGTTGTTGTTGTTTGTTTTTTGAAATAAGGTCCTGCTCTGTCACCCAGGCTAGAGTGGAGTGGTGTGATCATATTTCATTGTAGCCTCTAACTCCTGGGCTCAAGCAATCCTCCCACCTTGGCCTCCAGAGTAACTGGGACTATCGGCCTGAGATACTGCACCTGGCTTTCTTGGATTATTTTTAAGCAAAGCCCAGCCATTATATAATTTCATCCATAAATATTTCAGTATAATTTTTTTTTTTTTTGAGACAGAGTCTTGCTCTGTCACCCAGGCTGGAGTGCAGTGGTGCGATCT
>NW_012106809.1:430329-430696 GCF_000951045.1 Mandrillus leucophaeus
TCTGTGTATGAATTTATTTTAATTTATTAGGAAATACCTCCAACACACAAAAAAGATATAATTAGCCAGGCGTGGTGGCTCATGCCTGTAATCCTAGCACATTGGGAGGCCAAGGCAGGTGGATCACCAGAGGTCCAGAGTTTGAGACCAGACTGGCCAACATGGTGAAACCTCATCTCTACTAAAAATACAAAAATTAGCCGGGTGTGTTGGCGCACTCCTGTAATCCCACCTACTCGGGAGGCTGAGACACGAGAATCGCTTGAACCTGGGAGGCGGAGGTTGCAGTGAGCTGAGATCGTACTACTCTGCTCCAGCCTGGACAACAGAGCAAGATTCTGTCTCTCAAAAAAAAAAAAAAAAAAAA
>NW_012106809.1:430746-431387 GCF_000951045.1 Mandrillus leucophaeus
TCTGTGTATGAATTTATTTTAATTTATTAGGAAATACCTCCAACACACAAAAAAGATATAATTAGCCAGGCGTGGTGGCTCATGCCTGTAATCCTGGCACATTGGGAGGCCAAGGCAGGTGGATCACCAGAGGTCCAGAGTTTGAGACCAGGCTGGCCAACATGGTGAAACCTCATCTCTACTAAAAATACAAAAATTAGCCGGGTGTGTTGGCACACTCCTGTAATCCCACCTACTCAGGAGGCTGAGACACGAGAATCGCTTGAACCTGGGAGGCGGAGGTTGCAGTGAGCTGAGATCGCACCACTCTGCTCCAGCCTGGACAACAGAGCAAGATTCTGTCTCCAAAAAAAAAAAAAAAAAAAAAGATGTAAATAATAATGCTATTGGGCCAGGTGCAGTGGCTGATGCTTATAATCCCAGCACTTTGGGAGGCCAAGGCAGGAGGACTGCTTGAGGCCAGGAGCTTGAGAACAGCCTGGGCAACATAGCAAGACCTTGTTTCTATAAAAACTAATAATAATAATACAAATGGCTGGGTGTGGTGGCTCACGCCTGTAATCCCAGCACTATGGGAGACTGAGGCAGGCAGATCACCTGAGGTCAGGATTTCATGACCAGCCTGGCCAACACAGCAAAAC
>NW_012106809.1:440722-449510 GCF_000951045.1 Mandrillus leucophaeus
AACAGGACAGAGAGAGGGTGCCGGGTGCTAAGAAACAGTACTTATCTCCTCAGGTGGACTTTGAGGGCAGCCTTGCTGAAAATCGCTTCACAGTCCTCCCCAACATAGATCCTGAAATTGAT
This sequence comes from Mandrillus leucophaeus, assembly GCF_000951045.1. Classification (NCBI taxonomy): domain Eukaryota; kingdom Metazoa; phylum Chordata; class Mammalia; order Primates; family Cercopithecidae; genus Mandrillus; species Mandrillus leucophaeus. Next base: position 440,845 of record NW_012106809.1, read on the forward strand.
GAGAGTGAGTGTTGGGTGCGGATGGGCCTGTGAGCCCTGCGCAGTGATGGAGTACCATCCTTGGCAGGTGGTTCCCACAGCTGGGGATCTTCATAGCAACCAGGGCAGGAGCCTCACTTTTGATAACCACATGTCTTCCACCCTCGTAGAAAAGCGAAGACTGATGGGACTTCCCAGTTTCCTTACTGAGGTTGCCCGCAAGGAGCTGGAGAATCTGGACTCACGTATTCCTTCATGCAGTGTCATCTACATCCCTCTGGTGAGGGCAAGAGAGTGGGTGTAGCCTTCAGAGGTCTTTTGGGGGAGATATTAGGCTTATGAAAGACATACTGGTAGATAAGAAAACTTGTGGGGCAGCCTGAAGAACATGAACACTTTTTTGTGGGAATACAGGGATCCCTTAAGCTCCTTCTAGGGAGGGGAGGTGTCCAGTAAGTCTCCAAGCAGGAGAGTAGAGTATCTCCTATTTACTCTCCCCAGATTGGCTTCCTTCTTTCTATTCCTCGCCTGCCTTTCATGGTAGAGGCCAGTGACTTTGAGATTAATGGACTGGACTTCATGGTAAGACCCTCAACCTCTGTAAGGTGAGTGATGAGGAAAATGAGTCAGCAGCTGAGGGAGGGCCTTACCCTACAGCAGCACTGCCCAATATGGGATCTCTCCTCTGTAGTTTTATTCTGAGCTTTACCAGCACTGAGACAAAGGAAAGAGAAGTCAGGGTTAGGGGCTGGAGGTGGGGTTAGAAAGATGGGGAAGGAGAGGAGGACCAAGAGATGCAAAGCCCACAGCTTTGAACCACTGTACCCCTGTACCCAGTTTCTCTCAGAGGAGAAGCTGCACTATCGTAGCGCCCGAACCAAGGAGCTGGATGCATTGCTGGGGGACCTGCACTGTGAGATCCGGGGTGAGGAGAAGCCAGAGGTTATATGCATTGTAAGATGTTTTTAAAAAAAGCAGCCAGGGGAAGGAGGGGAGTGGGCAACTTGGGGATGCTTCCAACAGGCCCCTTCTCTTCCTGTTCTCTGTCTCACTCACTCTGACTCTTATCTTTTCCTCTGAATGTCTTGAGGTCTCAGATTGTATCTGCAACCTGTTTCCAGATCCCTCTAGGGGCCTCTGCCTCTTCTTCACTTTCCCCTGGAGCTGACCTCTAGCTCCCTCCCTCACCCACTCCCAGACCAGGAGACGCTGCTGATGTACCAGCTGCAGTGCCAGGTGCTGGCACGAGCAGCTGTCTTAACCCAAGTATTGGACCTTGCCTCCCGACTGGACGTCTTGCTGGCTCTTGCCAGTGCTGCCCGGGACTATGGCTACTCAAGGCCACGTTACTCCCCTCAGGTCCTTGGGGTACGAATCCAGAATGGCAGGTAAGAATAGAGGTGGGTGGAGGAATAGACATGAGGGGCCCAAAGGCTACATCTTCTGGGGGTTCATCCATCTTGATCCACAAGCCATGTGAGGTGCCTCTCCACCCACTGCAGACATCCTCTGATGGAACTCTGTGCCCGAACTTTTGTGCCCAACTCCACAGAATGTGGTGGGGACAAAGGAAGGGTCAAAGTCATCACTGGACCCAACTCATCAGGGAAGAGCATATACCTCAAACAGGTGAGGAGAAGCCCTGCAGCCTGGGCCTCTGGCACCTCCTGCATCTACTCCACCCCTGCTTGCCAACCAACCCAGTCTCCTGCAGCTCTTCTCCCGTTTTCTGACCCCGCTCTTCATGAAAGGACCATCACCTACATCCCTGTGCTTCCTTCCACCTCACATGTTCTCATTCTCCACTGGAGAGCCATGCTCTAATGGAACTTTCCATGGCTCAAATTCCTTCACCCGTCTCCGAGTAGGTACACACCACTCCCAAGTATGTCTCTGCCCACGTCCCTTGCCTCTTTACTGATTCTAAATTAGCCAACGGGGCTATGATTGGGACTGGGGGAGGAGAGACAGAGTCAGTGTATCTGTTTCTCCTGTTTCACCCTGTCCATCTCTCTTTGATCTGTCATTCATACCTTGAGCCTCACTTTCACCTCAGCCCACAGCACTAAGCCTCAGGCCCTGTCTCCTTCCCTATTCAGGTAGGCTTGATCACATTCATGGCCCTGGTAGGCAGCTTTGTGCCAGCAGAGGAGGCTGAAATTGGGGCAGTAGATGCCATCTTCACACGAATTCATAGCTGTGAATCCATCTCACTTGGCCTCTCCACCTTCATGATCGACCTCAACCAGGTCAAAGGGAACAAAGGGAGGTGGGATTGAGGAAGGGGATAATGGGAAAGAAACCCCTGAAAATGCACATAACAGGAAGGCATGCCCTCTGCTGCATACCCTTTATACTAAAAGTGGGGAACACTAAGGTCAGAGATAGGAAGAATCAATACCACAAATATTTCTTGAACCCTTGCTTCATGTGAGTCACTGTTGGCAAAGAGGATGAACAAAGCATGCACCTCAGCATTCAAGAACTTGCAGTGCAGTAGGGAGGGCGCGTATATAGCTTTATTCACAGGCCAACTGTGGTCACTGCGTTACAGGCTTCCAATACTAACTTTCCCTTGTCCACCTTACACCCTGCAGGTGGCAAAAGCAGTGAACAATGCCACTGCACAGTCACTGGTCCTCATTGATGAATTTGGAAAGGGAACCAACACGGTGAGGGGAGAAACTGATGAGGAGAGAAACTAAGGAGGGGAAAATGGAGGAGGATGAAGGAGCATGACAGTGAGGCTGGGCCTCTGGAATGGAATAGGGCTGTGTGGGCAGAAAAGAAACAGAACATGAGACAGGGAAAGGCCAGTGCAAGTACAAAGGGGCACATGGGGGTCCCCATGGCTCCGAACCCTAACCTCTGCCCTCCTTGCAGGTGGATGGACTCGCGCTTCTGGCCGCTGTGCTCCGACACTGGCTGGCACGTGGACCCACATGCCCCCACATCTTTGTGGCCACCAACTTTCTGAGCCTTGTCCAGTTACAGCTGCTGCCACAAGGGCCCCTGGTGCAGTATTTGGTGAGGAGACCAATCTAGCTCCTCGGAGGCCCCCAGGCTGGGCATTTCCCAGAGGTGGGGATTGGCTCCTGTATCAGAACAAAGCCTCCCTCAGCACAGAGACCACATCCCTTCCCTTTTCTCCCTCCCCACAGGATTGGCCAAGGGTTTCAGAACAGGAAGGAGGTGATTGATGATATACTTACTGTCTTTTATTCTCTTTTAAGACCATGGAGACCTGTGAGGATGGCAACGACCTTGTCTTCTTCTATCAGGTTTGCGAAGGTGTTGCAAAGGCCAGCCATGCTTCCCACACAGCTGCCCAGGCTGGGCTTCCTGACAAGCTTGTGGCTCGTGGCAAGGAGGTGATGAGATCCAAATGTGCAACCGCGTCCACATAAGAGCTCCCTTCCATTCCTAGTCCTATTGGGCCTGGGTCTAGGTCCACAGGATTTCTGACCCTTATTTTCCCTTCTCTTCCCCAACTCGCCGTACTCCTCCCACCATCTTGCTTGTTGTTCCTAGGTCTCAGACTTGATCCGCAGTGGAAAACCCATCAAGCCTGTCAAGGATTTGCTAAAGAAGAACCAAATGGAAAAGTGAGTGTGTGGCCCCAGTGTCTTTGCCCTCTCTGCATCTTCTCCTGCAACGCTTCTCCCCTTTTCAGGGACTCAGCCTTCCTCCAGCACTTTGCCCTTCAGAAACCCACCATTTATTTCTGAAATCCCTAAATCTTCAAGATCCCAGGTTTCCTGTGCCACAGCCTCTCCCCTCTGCCCAGGGACTTGGTTGTCCATTCTGCCATAAATCTTGCTATTTTCTCTCTTCTTCAGTTGCCAGACATTAGTGGATAAGTTTATGAAACTGGATTTGGAAGATCCTAACCTGGACTTGAACATTTTCATGAGCCAGGAAGTGCTGCCTGCTGCCACCAGCATCCTCTGAGAGTCCTTCCTGTGTCCTCCCCAGCCTCCTGAGACCCCAGTGGGCTGCCATGCCCTCTTTGTTTCCTTATCGCCTTCAGACCCAGAGTTTTTAGTTTCTCTAGAAATTTTGTTTCATATTAGGAATAAAGTTTATTTTGAAGAAAGATACTGTTTCTTTAGGCCAGCCAGAACGAGAGACTAGGAAAGATCCGAAACACAGAGCAAGAGTCCACAGGGGAACCTGCCCTGCCTCAATAAAAATACAGTGTCCTTGCTGTAGGAAGACTCTCAGATTCTACCCAAGGATCGTTCATGAGAACGAACCACTTCAGAGAGACCCTACAAAACAGATTAGAGGGAAGACAGAGGGGCCCAAGGGAGATGGTCTCTCTTCTCAAGTAGGAACACGCCAGCCTCAGACAGACACAGCAGGAAGGGGCCTGAGAGGCTGACAGAGGCAGGATGGGTGCAAGGCAGGGGTGGAAGGGAGGGACCAGCCCGGGCTGCACCAGTGGGAGTGGCTCCACCCTTCCCACTTCAGAGCCATGGGGAGCCAGGGCTCTGGCGGGATGCCCTTGGTGCAGGTTCCCTACACAGTCCTGCTGCTGCCGCTGGGAACAAGCCGCCAAGACCCGGGGGCCCGGAGCTTCTTCCTTTGGGTGAGTATCAGTACAACAAGAGGTCCCAGGGGAAGTCTCTCCATAGACCTGCCCTTTATGTTTCCATTCAATTTGAGGGCCCACAGTGTTCCCACCTGCCTCCCCTTGCCCTCCAGGTCCTCAGTGGCCAGTCTGGGTTCACACTCAGTGACCACACAGTGAACCCAACCAGGGGTGGAGAGAAAGGGCCATAACCCAGAGCCCTGCTGTGGCACAAGAGTCAGCCTCTGTGCTTGCCTTTCCCAGCTGCGGAGGATGCAGGCTCTGGAGAGAGAACAGGATGCCCTGTGGCAGGGGCTGGAGCTGCTACAACATGGCCAGGCCTGGTTTGAAGACCGTCTGAAGGAGGCACAGCAACAGCAGCTGCATCTAGGGGCCCTTGGTGAGGTATGGGGGCTGCCCCTCTGTGTGAATGGGAGGAGGGCCAGGGAGGGAGGAACAAGGAATGTGTAGACACAGCCTGAGACCACTCTGGAGAGGGGAGAGTTAATGGTCAGGGATCATGAATGGGAGGCAGCATCGTAATGACAGGATGCCACCAAGTGTTAAGTTGGTGTTCATTGTTGGGGCTGGAGGAAGCTGGTCTGCATTCCATTCAGAGGGATTTGGATCACTCCATGGAGATGAGGGCGTGGCCGGATTATTCCAATGGGGCAGGGATGGACAGGGAGGCTCCATGAAGAGTAGGGAAAGGGGGTGTTGTGCTATTTGAGGGGATGGAGGAACTGACCTGCTAAAGAGATGGAAGTGAAGAGTATTGGATTTTCCCACCTGCCTGGGAGGGTACTGGGGTGAGGGAATCCGGATGAGAGGGATGGCCTGTGGTGACCGGAATAGAGTGGCAGATGGACCTCAGGTTTTCACCATGTTGTCAGCCTCCAACTCCTCCTCTAGAATTTTCTAACAGATTTACACTCAGAGCCTGGTGGCCCCCCGTTAGCCCAGATTCAAAAGGTGAACATCTGTTTGCAGAATCTGATTCATGAGAAGGTGAGTTTATTGTTTCAGTTTAGACTTTTGGGAAGCTGGACTAGTGAGGGGAGTTGTTGGGGTCAGTGCTGGCTTAACAGAAAACACAGTGAATTTCCCCTCCAGTTCTCCCCAAGTCCACTGAACAAGGCTAGTTCCTGCACCACCCAGGATTCAAAGGAAAGACGAAGGAAGCAGAACTTGTGGCGGCAACAGGTAAACTTCAAGAGAGAGGGCAGGAGCCCCACCCTACAGGGCTGGGAGGAGCCCAGAGGCCCCATCTGTTTCTCCTCTCCTCCAGGAGTTGTCAAGGCAGCAGAAAGGAGTCACCCAGCCAAAGGAGGAGATGGCTCAACGGGGCTGCACCAACGGGCCAAGAGGCCCTACCCGTGTCTAAACCCTCCTCTCACTCCCTTAAGCCTGGTGAAACAGTCAGAAGCCCCAGGCTCCTTTTTCTGTTTCTTAACTCAACAGCTAAAAAATGGCTCCAGGTAGTGAGTCAATGAAGTTCAGACATCTTGGTGTAATGTTTCTCCTCTGTTCCTGAAAACTTCACCTTCTTGGTGTCTCACGTCCTCATTCTCCCCTATATGACGTGCAAAAATGATCTTTGAAATCCCTCTGGGGAGAAGACATGTTTATTGAAACTGTCCTTCAGCCTTAAATACAAAAATAAAACCAAAGCTGCTCCAGAAAGCAACTTTCTCCAAAAATGTCTTTGGTTTGTTTCTCATAGGGTTAGGAAAAGTGCATTGTGGGAAAATCCATTGCCCTCTATCCCAGTCTTACAGGGTTTTTTGTTTTGTTTTGTTTTGTTTTGTTTCTGTGATACGTCTTACTGTCGCTCAGGCTGTAGTGCAGTGGTGCGACCACAGCTCACTGCAGCCTAAACCTCCTGGGCTCAAGTGATCCTCAGGCCTCGCAGAGTGCTGGGATTACAGGCATGAGCCACCGCGCCCAGCCCCAGTCTTGAAGTTTTTAAGAAAGGAAAGGGATGTGCTGGAGAAAGAAAGCCTTCATTGGCAGGGCGCGGTGGCTCACGCCTGTAATCCCAGCACTTTGGGAGGCCGAGGCAGTTGGATCACCTGAGGTCAGGAGTTCGAGACCAGCCTTGCCAACATAGTGAAACCCTGTCTCTACTAAAAATACAAAAAATTAGCCGGGCATGGTGGTGGGCACCTGTGATCCCAGCTACTTGGGAGGCTGAGTCAGGAGAACTGCTTGAACCTGGGAGGCGGAGGTTGCAGTGAGCCGAGATGGCGCCACTGCACTCCAGCTTGGGCAACAAGAGCAAAACTCCGTTTCAAAAAAAAGAAAAAGAAAATCTTCATCCCAGCTAGGAGAGGCAAGGTCCTAAGGCCTATGTGACAAATGTGTCCCGGGTCTTCTTACCAATGGGGCAGGTTGAAAATAGTGCTGGAGACCCATCCCTCTAGAGTCTGTTGTGTCACCAGGAGGCCAGGCCTCGCAGAAGCAGCAACCCTCCAACTGTGCCCCACCAGGGGCTGCCCACCAACCCTGCCCCAGCCCTGCCTTGAGTCACCAGTGTGAAGGGGGAAAAGGCAGGGGTGGCGGTGGTGAGGGTTGGGTCAGATGAGCCGGTAGGGGTGGCGAGCTGGTCCTGCGGGAAAGAGGAAGAGAATGACAGGGTGTGCCAGAGTGTACTCAAATTAAACCTACACCACCCTCCCCCTGCCTTGCCTACCCTGTGATGGAAAGTAGCGGTGCCTCACCTGCGGGGCTGGGGCCAATACCAGGAGCCGGAGGAAAGCATGAGTCGGGGGCACTGGGCTGTCTTCTCGTCCCGCTGCAGTCACAGTCACCATCACCACGGAATCCGGGGCCGCTGAGTCTGGGACCTCCAGCCACAGGCGGCCCCAGACCGACTCATTCAGTTCCAGGTGAGCCCTGGAGAGACGATATAGGCGTCGCTAAAGCCCCTGGCTGTCCAGAGCCCAGAGTCAGGGGACGCCCGCAGGGGCACGTGAGGTGAGAGGAGGATTCTGAGAGCCAATCGGAAGGGGCCAGGGGCGGGGCTTGGGATAAGCACGGGCCAGACAAGATGCCAGAGGGAGCTGGAGGGTTCAGGGGCCTCACCTGGAGAGGTTGGAGGTGAGGGAGAAGCTGGGGTTGACGGAAGTCCTAAGGTCAAGATTCTGAGGGCCCGAGAAGCTGGCGATGCGCAGACTGAGCGGGACCTTGCTGCCCGGGGCCAAGAAACCCGAGGGCGCACTAAGCTGCAGAGAAGGGCTCGTCAGGGAAGGGGCCGCTCCAACTCTTTCCAGCCCCAGCCGCACTTTTCCCCTAGTGTCTCACCTCCAGAAGGACAGGGACTACAGTGCTAGGCTGAGGGGCAGCCCTGTGCAGGCGCCGCCCCGCTCCGTCCTGGCCAATCAGCTCCAGGGAGAAGGGTCTAGGGGTGGACAGCAGCGTGGGCGGCAGCGAGGCTGCGAGGAGACCTCGCTCCGGAGGTCCTACGGGCTCCAAAGGCACCCGGCCTAGTTCGGCACCGTCTGGGACCCCTCGAAGAATGACGTGGGAGAAATGCAGCTGAGGATCCCCAGGATTCGCTTGGGAACCCAACCCTGTCACTTCTACCAGCAGCTGGGTCTGGAGACCTGGGACAGGGGCGAGGAGGGGAGAACATTGTGAGATTCGGAGACACAGGGAGAAAAGAATTAATGGCCTTCAAAATAAGGGTTCCCTCTGGGGAGTATGGATGGAAAAATAGGTTACCTTCAAGGGGTATCGTGGGGAGTATCAGGAGGGAGTTCTGGGGTGCTGGAAATGTCCTATATCCTGAACTGGGCGTATTATATGAAATCCATCAAACTGTACACTTTAGTGCACATTATGTAAATTATAACTCAATATAAAAGTTATGCATATGCATAGATGTATGTATACATATATACGTTATATATATATACACACACATATATATACACACACACACGTATATATATATATAAAAAACTGGGGGTTTGGCCCGGCACGGTGGCTCACGCCTGTAATCCCAGCGCTTTGGGAGGCCAAGGTCGGCGGATCACGAAGTCAAGAGATGGAGACCATCCTGGCTAACACAGCGAAACCCCATCTCTACCAAAAATACAAAACATTAGCCGGG
>NW_012106809.1:451025-452940 GCF_000951045.1 Mandrillus leucophaeus
AGCCTATAACCCCAGCACTGTGGGAGGCCAAGGTGGGCGGATCACTTGAGGTCAGGAGTTCGAGACCAGCCTGGCCAAAAAACTGGTGAAACCCTGGCTCTACTTAAAAAATACAAAAATTAGCCGGGCCTGGTGGTGGGTGCCTTAACTCCAGGTACTCGGGAGGCTGAGGCAGGAGAATCCCTTGAACCTGGGAGGCAGAGCTTGCAGTGAGCCGAGATCGCGCCACTGTACTCCAGCCTAGGTGACAGTGAGACTCCATCTCAAAAAAAAAGAAATGGCTAGCCATGGATCTCAGAGGGGGAGAAACTTCCTTTCCTGCCCCGTGACTGGAAGAACAACACAGCAGTGAGAGTGATTCCCCTTTCTCCTATAAGAAGAGAGGTGCAGCCTGACCACCCTTCAGTTCCTAAGTGAGGGCCCTGGCCCCCACTTGCTCACCAGGGCAGCCATGCTGTCCCCAACAATGGCTGCCACGTCTCCAATGTGCTGGTCTTTGGTGAAGATCACTTCTCCTCCTGAGGCCAGGGCCACTGCTTTGTATGGCTCAAAACGCAGAGGGGACAAGATCTCACGCCGAGCTCGGCCCTGAACCCTTGATGTGTCTTCAGTCACCAGGAATGTTACCTGTGGCCAGAAGAGAGCTCGGTGGTTGGGGTATCCAAGTGCCATCCACTATTATGAAGGAGAATCCCTGTACTCAAGCTTTCTCCAGAGCTGATGGTTCGTGATAAGGTCTCTGCCTGCCTTCTGGCTGCTAGGATGGGGTCTCCCAATGACAACCCCCTGCCTTCAGTTAGTAGTTGGCCACCCCCTTGTCACAGTGGATTTTTGGCGACTAGATCCCCAGTTCTTCACATTGTTTACTGGGCAGGTTCAAATAAAAATTCTGCATTATTAAGGGTGGGGTCTCCTACGTGTATCATTAAAGGTATCAGGAAAGGTTTCGTTCACTGTCTGCTTCTCCCATGTGCCAAGGCTTGTCGGGCCACCATAGTGTGGTGCAACCCTCGTGATGAGATTGTCATCACAGGGTCGCTCACATCCCTGGGAGGCTAACACTGGGTATCTCACCAGCTCTGCTCACCCGGCAGCGCCGTTCCTGAGTCAGGGATTCCACCTGGTTGGTGAGAAAGGCATCCTTGGGGGATGCATCCGTGAAGACAAAGATGTCTGAGAGTGGAGGTGTGTGCAGCAGGGCCAGCTGGCAGGGAAGACAACGACCGGTGTTAACAATGGCAGCAGGAGGGGAATGGGTAGACCACGGAGGATGAAGCAGAAGGGAATATGGCCCGGTAATCCTGGAGTGAAGCTAGTGGATCTAGGTTCTGAAGGTAGCGGGGAGCCCCAGGAGGGATCTAGCTCCCCCTGGTGGCGGGGCCAGGAAACGCGGTGGGGATAAGAAGGGAAGAGGAGAGGGGCCAGACCTGCAGGGCTGACAGGCACATCTCAGGCTCGTCTCCACCCCCTAAGGCGTGGATCTCATTAAGCTGTTGCCAGAAGCTGTCAGGGTCACTGGTTGTAAAGACAGGGCCAAACCCTGGGAAGGGGAAAGGAGGTTAAGATAAGTGAGGAAAGAGCTCCCCTCATTCCTACCCAGAGCCACTTCCCCAGTTGAGGGTCCCTATGTGCTTCTGGAGTGGACAAGTAGTGAAATAACAATACTCCATTATAAGACTCATACTTGGCCAGGCGCAGTGGCTCACACCTGTAATCCTAGCACTTCGGGAAGCCAAGGCAGGTGGATCATGAGGTCAAGAGATCAAGACCATCCTGGCCAAAATGGTGAAACCCTGTCTCTACTAAAAAATACAAAAGTTAGCTGGGTGTGGTGGCATGTGCCCCAGCTACTGGGGAGGCTGAGGCAGGAGAATCACTTGAACCCAGGAGGTGGAGGTTGCAGTGAGCCAAGATC
>NW_012106809.1:453601-454755 GCF_000951045.1 Mandrillus leucophaeus
AAAAAAAAAAAAAAAAAAAGGAAAAAACACTGGGTTTCCTCATAAGAAAAGAGACAGAATAGCACTTACCTCAGAGGCTTATTGGGAGGACTAAATGAGTTGATTTTGCAAATTTTAAGATAGTGCTTTGACACATAAGTGCTAAGTTCTTAATTATACCTTTTTTTATATCTTCATCAAACACAATAATTCTCTATTATAAATAAATGCCGGCCACTGTAGGATGTATGCAGACAAATAAGACTCAAACTTAGGCAACTCTCAGCCCAGTAGGCATTTTATTTGATCATCATTTCAACTCTGGGAGTTAGGCAGGATGAGGGAGGTGTCAGGCCTCTGAGCCCAAGCTAAGCCATCATATCCCCTGTGACCTGCACTTATACATCCAGGTAGCCTGAAGCAACTGAAGATCCACAAAAGAAGTGAAAATAGCCTTAACTGATGTCATTCCACCATTGTGATTTGTTCCTGCCCCACCCTAACCGATACATAACTGATACTGACCCACTTTATGGATGATGAAATCCAGGCAAAGAAAGTTTACATGACCAGCCTAAAGACACACAGTCAGACTCAAGCCAGAGAGTCTAACTTCCAATCAATGGGAAAGGAATACAATGTAGCTAGCTATTTCAGATGCTTCCCAGAAGCCTGGCCCCACCAACCCCATCTTCATCCCCATCTCTGTCTATAGGAAATGGAGAGAATTGAAAACGGCGGCCGGGCGCGGTGGCTCATGCCTGTAATCCCAGCACTTTGGGAGGCCAAAGCAGGCAGATTACGAGGTCAGGAGATTGAGACCATCCTGGCTAACACAGTGAAACATCGTCTGTACTGAAAATACAAAAATTAGCCAGACGAGGTGGCGGGCGCCTGTAGTCCCAGCTACTCGGGAGGCTGAGGCAGGAGAATGACGGGAACCCGGGAGGCGGAGCTTGTAGTGAGCCCAGATCTTGCACTGCACTCCAGCCTGGGCGACAGAGCAAGACTCCATCTCAAAAAAAAAAAAAAGAAAAGAAAAAGAAAAAAAAGAAAATGGCTTATTAGCATGAAAGGCTAAGAAAGCAGAGGCCACGTGCCAAAGTATGAATTATGCATTAAACTAATGGAAAGTGCTGTCATTTTAGAAACAGCGGAAGACAAGGCTGCTAGTT
>NW_012106809.1:456931-458296 GCF_000951045.1 Mandrillus leucophaeus
TTGGTCAGGCTGGTCTCAAACTCCCAACCTCAGGTGATCCACCTGCCTCAGCCTCCCAAAGTGCTGGGATTACAGGCGTGAGCCACCATGCCCAGTCTATCCCTTACCTTGAATTTTCCTCCCCTCTACTGTCCTAGCCAGACCACACTTACCTGGGTCATGAAAAGGCACCAGGACATAGTGGATAGGCTCCATGGGGCTGCCCCTCCGCTGCTCCACAATGTGGCGAGCCTGGATTTTGGCAGCGTTGATCTCCTCACCCATGCTGCCCGTGGTGTCCAGGACAAAGCTCAGGCTGGAGGCTGGGGTGATGTCCAGCAGCCTGGGGAGCAAGCCAGAGACACAGTGAAGGGTCTGCACGTTTGTCTCCAGTGTCTGGTTTCTCAGTTCCCACAGGAATGCCTACCCATGAGGGGGTCCATCCCCAGGAGGCCACTCACCTGGAGAAATCCCTGTCTCCCAGGCGGCTTCGCAGAAGGCCGAAGGCCTGGATGGAGGCTAGAAGGGCCAGTTTTGCAGCCTGGAGGTGCAGCATGTGGTGAGGGGAGAAGCCTGGGGATGTGCTGTCCTTGTTGATGCCTCCCCTTGGTGGCTGGGAGCTGCTCAGGTCAAAATGGCCCCCGTGGCTACATTTCCCTGGGTTGGGGAAAGGGATCTGGAGAGTGGAGGTCAAAAACCCACTGCCTCCTAAGAAAATGAGGCCCTTTCAGACCTGGCCTGACCCTCTCACCCCTCAGCAAGGGTTCAGCAAGAAATGATGACGGGGGTGGGCGCAGTGGCTCACGCCTGGAATCCTAGCACTTTGGGAGGCTGAGGCAGGCAGATCATCTGAGATCAGGAGCTCGAGACCAGCCTGGCCAACATGGTGAAACTCTGTCTCTACTAAGACTATAAAAATTAGACAAGTGTGGTGGCGCATGCTTGTAATCCCAGCTACTTAGGAGACTGAGGAAGGAGAATAGCTTGATCCCAAGAGGCGGAGGTTGCAGTGAACCGAACCGAGATCGTGCCACTGCACTCCAGCCTGGGCGGCAGAGCGAGACTCAGTCTCAAATAAATAAATAAATAAATAAATGATGACTGGGCAAGGTGGCTCATACCAGTAATCCCAGCACTTTGGGAGGCCAAGGCGGGCGGATCACCTGAAGTCAGGAGTTTGAGACCAGCCTGGCCAACATGATGAAACCCCGTCTCTACTAAAAATACAAAATTAGCCAGGCGTGGTGACACATGCCTGTAATCCCAGCTACTCGGGAGGCTGAGGCAGGAGAATCACTTCAACCCGGGAGGCGGAGGTTGCGGTGAGCCGAGATCGCGCCACTGCACTCCAGCCTGGGCAACAAGAGCAAAACTCTGTCTCAAAAA
>NW_012106809.1:458431-468312 GCF_000951045.1 Mandrillus leucophaeus
GCGCCGTAGTCAATCAGCACAGCACATGGTGGATCCCCTGATCCCTCCAGCCAGTCCCCCAAAGCTGCCTATGACAAGGGAGAAATCCTATCAGTGGAGGAAGAAGTTGCTCCCCTACCTCAACCCCACCACAGCCTCCTCAGGGGACTTTCCTCCACCCACCCTGTTCCCAGCATCCTCTCCTCCTAGGAGGAGGTGCCATAGCAAAGGCATACGGGCCTACAGGACAGAGATCCTGTAAGGGAGTGACTTTCTCCCCTTACTTCTGGAGAACTTTCTTGTCTGGTACCTGGAGGTTTCGGGGGATGAGTTCCAAAGTAGCCAGAGGTGAGGAGTGTGAAGCCCAGCCAATTCCCAGGGCAGCTCAACGCCTCGCAATCGGAGCAGGTAGGATCAGCCACTGGGAAGAGAGGGCAGGGCTAGAACCCAAGATTCTGCCACCCCCAGCCTTTATCCCCACACACCCTAACCTCTTCAGCCTTTCCTCCCAGCTGGGATGAAGTGAAAGCCCAGAAGTTCCCTAGCAAGGCTTTCTGAACTAAAACCTAGGATCATGGGCCCGCAGTGAGCCTGAATGTTTGAAACTGGGGCCGTGCTAGAAAATACAGCACAGGCTGGGCACGGTGGCTCACGCCTGTAATCCCAGCACTTTAGAAGGCAGAGGCGGGCTGATTGCTTGAGTCTAGGAGTTTGAGACCAGCCTGTGCCACATAGTGAGACCTCATTTCTAAAAAATAAATACACAAATAAATAATAAGGAAAAAAACCAAACAGTACGTGTAGGGACCAATCCTATGGGGACTGCGCCCTCTGTGAGTTGTGGACAGGAGGCAGCTTCCAGGCGAGAGGATGAGGCAGCTGTGGGAGAAAGCCCCGTGTGAGTCAGTGCGGGGAGGAAGCCACACTTAAGACGGGACTGAGTTCTGGAGACCTGGTCCTAGCTGTTTTTCCCTGTGTGACGTTGGGGAAGCTGCTTAACCGAGCCAGGCATTGCTTGGACTGGGGGACTTCAGTCCTTGTGGAGATTAAGTAACATCACACCCTCTGGGACCTCAGAATGTGACACAGGGGCTGGGTGGACTGAGGTAGCCCTGTGGACTCCCGCCTCACCGCCAGGGTCACAGCCGTACCTTGTGCCAGGTTCTGGAGCTCCTGTCTTGGCCAGAGGAGGTGAGGGTGTGGCTGCTGCTCACCCAGCTCCACCCAGTTGCTATGACTGTAGAAATCCTGGTCCAGAGGACAGGAGAAGGGGAATGAGGCACTAGTCTGACCTTTCTCACCATCCCCAGCACTAATATGCTACTCCTTTGAGTTCCCCACCTGGAAAGTCCCCTCCTACTCCCACTACTCCCACCAGACACCCCAAGTCCCCTCCACCGCCCCCTCTCCATGCTCAGAGCAGAGCTTTGCCCGGGTGGAAACTGTCCCAGCATCTCTTCCCAGCTCAGAGTCTAACCCAAGGCCTCTCTGGGCCTGCAGGGTCCTGCAGCATGTGCTGCTCCCTCAGCTCTCTGACCTCACAGCCTTCCTCTCTCACCCTCACTTCCCTCCAGCCACAGTGCCCTCCTTGCTGTTCCTACAGGAAGCACTGCCAGCTTGGAGGTGGGGAACTGGGACACAACCTCGGGGCACCACGTGCCAGTGCCCACCCCTTCCAGAGTGGAGAAGGCATGATCAAGAAGGCACCATAGGATGCTCTCTATCCCGGACATGAAGACCCCTCTGACCATCAACCCAACCCTGTTCTCACCTGCAGGGCATGAAGTGCAGCCCCGAGGCGCTGGCGAGCCAGGGTGTGGTCAAGGGCTCTGGTTGCCACCAGGGTCTCCCGCAGAGCCCCTACCAGTTGCGCGCGTCCCTGATCCAGTCGCTCAGCATCAAAGTGCAGGTCGGGGTCATTCCTGGAAGTTGGCAGGAAGTCCTGGGCCGCATTGGCACGAGACACCTCACCTAAGGCTGCTCGGAACCGCCGAGAAGGAGAACCAGGTCCAAAGTAGGCGGCAAAGAGGTCATCGGCAAGGAGTGTTCGACCCTGGGGAGAATAGCGGAGGACGGGGCTCCAGGGAGGCCCCTTGGATTGACTTTTGCCCACCTTATCTCAGCAACTGACACTCAAGACTGGGTATGAGGGTCCTGAGCCCCACAAAGGAGGGGGACTCCTAATTTCAGGACCAAGACTACTGGGGATTGTTGCTGCAGGGGTGGGGCCATGGGTGTCTCTTCTCTTGGCAACCAGAGCCCTCACGGAGTAGAGGCCCCAGGAATTGGGGACTCTGGCAAGGGTGTGACAGGACCCTGGGATGCTCACCAGGAAGTCCTCAAGACGAAGAGGGGGGCGGCCTGGGGGTGGCCGCTCCAGGAAGAGCTGCAGGGTGACGTTGAGTGCTGCCTCCTCAGTTAGGTCTTGGTGGGTGATGGAGCCAGGGGCAGCCAGCAGGCTCCAGATGTTGGGGAAGAAGGCAGATGTGGGGGGCAGCAGCAGCTGCAGCAGAAGCAACACTGAGGGGCCCGGGTGGGACTGGGGCACTTCCGTGGGGAGCATGGCTGAGACATGGACCTGGGAGACAGAAGGCTCTCAAGGGAGGAGGAAGCAGCTGCGATTCCAGGGCAGGCCGGCTCTGCGGGTCTCCATGGGCACCTGCTTTACCTCAAAAGTCGCGTCTGCTGCAGCCTGGCTTCCCCACCCTCTCTGTCACCCAGACAACCTGAGGGCCTCATCTGACCATTAGGGACATACACAGCTGCCAGGAGAGGGGTCCAGGGTTCCTCCCCCAGGCCCCCCTCCCCAGTCCCTGGCTGAGTTCCCAGCCCTGCTGCAGAAACACTCCCCATGCACAGGAAGCCTGAGTCCTCTCAGGCCCTCCCCTACCTGGTTGCTGGGTCTCCTAGGAAGGGCTGGCCCGGGCACGACGTCACAGGGCACTTAGGTCAGAGTTATAATTAACCGAGGCCCAGTAGAGGGGGAGGAAGGCCCCCACAGGGTGGGGGAGGACAGGCAACCCCCCTGGCCCCTTTGCTCATGCCTGCCCAAGGCCACAGGCAGCAGCCCATGCCAGGGCGGGCCTCCCTTGGCCGCAGTGCGGAGGTGAATGAAAGCTGGGGAGGAGGAAGGGAGTGAGCAGCGTGACTCAGGCCTGGCACAGTGCCAGGGACAGACCCAGACAGACCTGCCCCTCTGCCCTCCAGAACCAGGGCCTCACTCTCACCCTGCAACCCCCAGGGATTCAGGCACCCAGCCCCTCTGCTCCCCTCTCTGCCCCCACCACAGATGACAAGAGGATTTTGTGGGAAAATATTTTATTGCTGCCATCCCCATGGTGAGCTGCTGGGGGTGAGCGGGGAAGCTAGGTGGTGGATCACAGCATCTTCTGGAATAGGGCGATGGCCTCATCCACCTTCCTGAGCTCTGCTTCCGTCTGTTGGAGCTGGAGTGGAACCAGGGGATGGGTGAGGACCCACGTCCAAGCGAAGAGACCCCCAGACACCCAGGACAACAAAGTTGGAAAGATGAGCGAGGACCATGGAAGGTCAGTAGCTCGGAGGAGGCGTGAACCTGGCTGGCCTGGCTCCCCACCCATTTCCGCCAGCACCCCCACCCCCACCTCCACCAGCACCTCTTGGGTCTTGCCTTTTTCCACAGAGTGGTCAGTCCCCAAGAACAAAGGAACCTCAGAGCCTACATGCTCCCCACACAGTGTCCCCACGTAAGCAGGAGAGCACAGGGTCCCAGGCCAATCACTTCATTTGTCAGATGACGATAATATTACCCCTCCCAGGGCTCTTGGGAGAACCAGGTGAGATGAACCAGGTCCACTCAAGGCTCTCTAGCTCTTGGCCTCCGTGACTGATTTTCTCCATGTCTGTGCAGCTTACTCTACTACTCCTCTCTGGCAGAACCCAGGAGGCAGGGGACAAACGAGACTGGCCGTCCAGGGTCAGCTCGGTAGGCTTGAAAGTGGTGGGAGGTCCAGGGCTCCCGACTACACGTGGACCCCAAGCCTAGCCTCAGGCATGCGGGTTTCCACATTTCAGGCAGCTGGGTGGGGTATGAAGGGTCTGATTGGGAGATAGGATGCCTGCTTCTAGGTCAGCCTCCATCTCCGACCTGTTGTGTGACCCTGGGCTGTGCCCAGCCCCCAGCTGCTCCCCATGTGTAAGGGAAGGGCATTCTATGGTCCCTGCTCCAAGCGCCTGGGCTCCATGTTTCCCAGTGGATTCCCCAGGTTTGGGTACAGAGTCCAGCTTCCAGACCAGGAAGTTTTGGTTTGGATTTTGGGTTTTTTTTTGGATGCTTTTTTTTTTTTTTTTTTTTTTGAGAGAGAGGGTCTTCTCTCTCTCTCTGTTGTCCAGGCTGGAGTGCAGTGGCATGATCTCGGCTCACTGCAGCCTTGACCTCCCAGGCTCAAGCAATCTGCCCACCTCAGCCCCCCGAGTAGCTGGGACCCCAGGTGTGTGCCACTGTGGCCAGCTAATTTTTCTATATTTGTTGTAGAGATGGGATCTCACCATGTTGGCTGCTCTCAAACCCCTGGGCTCAAGTGATCCACCCACCTCGGCCTCCCAAAGTTCTGGGATTACAGGTGTGAGGCACTGAACCAGGCTGTTTTGTTTTGTAAGGTTAGTGGGAATGGAGAAGGAACAAAGAAATCTGTAGCTGGTTACGATCAATTAGTCGTCAACACCACTGTACTCGGACCAGCCCAGACCAGGGTTTTGACGGAGGAAGTGGATGGTGTGGGAAATGCCCACTCACGCCACACACCTTGGCTTCATCTGCCTCCTGGACTTCGAGGGGCACCTTGACAGGGTAGCCTGAGGCGGCACGGCGTTCCCGCAGACGCTGGGCCTGCCGCTGTGCCTCAACTCGCTTGGCTTGCAGCTTGCCCAGCTCCCGCGCAGGGTCCACCAGCCCCTGCAGCTGCAGGTGGATGGAGCAGCGATCAGAGGCCAGAGCCACAGCGCAACCCTGCGGGGCGGGAGCCCCCAGGGCCAGAACAGCCACCACACCTGCGCTGGACAGCGCCTGCACGTAGCCCGACACAGCCGATGCCAGGGCGCCCGTGGCCTCATCCGCCACTTCCAGGAAGCCTGCCAGAGAGGGAGAAAGGTGAGGCCTAGCTCCATGGAGACAGGAAACCAAGCAGTCACTGCTGGACACTGGGTCGCAGAGTGGGCTGAGGGTACAGTGGGATGGGGTGGACATGGGGGCGTGAGGCTCACAGTCAGGCCGGATCCGGGTGAGGTTGTAGTCAGCCCGCAGGGACCGCACAGCTCGCGTGATGCTTAGCGCCAGCTCAAGGGCAGCTTCTGCCTCAGGGTCCTTCCAGGAGCACTGTGGGGTGGAGGAGGGGGTGAGGGGGCCTGGAGCGCAGGTCAGACTCCCCTCTCCAGGCCATGCCATACCTCTGAGGGCTCTGGGTAGGGGGTGACACAGAGGCTAGGGGGAGCTTGCGGCATCCTCCGGGGCAGCCTCTGGAACAGCTCCTCCGTCACGAAGGGCATGAAGGGCGAGAGCAGCCGCAGGCCAACGTCCAGGCAGGTGTACAGGGTCTGGCGGGCACACTCGGCTGCCACCTGGTCTACCCCATTCAGTACAGGTTTCAGGCACTCCTAGGGGACGAGAGGTACAGGGCTCACGGCTGGAGGTCTAGCCTTGAGCCCTCACTGTGCATGTGAGGACTGGGAAGGGGATGGGTTGGCTTAGGTCTCAAGGCCAACTCTGGCAAAACTGAGCCCAGGGCTTTGCTGCCCGCCCGCCCCCCACCATCCCCTGCCCTGCTCTGCTCCTTCTCACCAAGTAGACATCACAGAGCTCATAGAGCCAGAAGCTGTACTGGGCAGTGGTGGCGGCCGGGAAGTCGTAGGCCTGGAAGCCTTGATTGCTGAGCCTCACAGCCTCTGTCAGGCGGCTGCGGATCCAGCGGTCCACCAGGCTTTCATGGCCTCCGGGCTTGGGAAGAGAGGGTGTATCAGCCAGCGGGCCAGGGGAGGGTGACAGAACCCCAGGGGGGCAGGAGTCATGGGCAAATCTTCACCCAGAGTCTGATGAGTCCAAAGCAACCACCTATGTGCCAGGATCTGGGAAGAAGTGACAGGCCCCAGCCCCCAGTGCCCTGGGCTTTCCCTTTAACTGTCCGTCTCTGTGTCTATCTGTCCCCCGGCAACATGGAGACCACTCTGGACAGGGGTGCAGCCTGTGTGGGCCCTGCTCAGTGATTCCTGTGCCCAGCCTTTGCTGCCCACCAGGCCCTCACCTGGGAGGTAGGTGAGGGCACAAAACCCTTCCCAAGGCCACGAAGGGCAAACTTGGTGGCATTCCAGAGCTTGTTGCAGAAGTGGCGGTAACCCAGTATCCGGTTCACATCCAGGTTGATGTCACGACCTGGGTCGGGGGTAAGACGTGAGTCCTCATCATCCTCTTCCCAGCCCATGCCCACCAGAGGCTCAGGGTGGAGAAGAGGGATGGACCTCACAGAAGGAGGGAGTGGCTGGGAGGGCAGCTTTGGGGGCCATACCCTGGGATGTGTAGGCACATAATCCAAACCGGAGAGCATCGGTGCCACACTCGGGAATCCCCGCTGGGAAGTCAGCTTTCTACAGGGAAGAGGCAGAGGCAGGAGTGTCCTCAGCCAGCCCCATCCACGCTGTGCTCCTGCTCAGCCCAGCCCAACCCTCCACACCTGCCCTTCTTTGGCCTTCTCCACCTCGCTGGGATCCAGGTTGCTGTTCAGTAGCTGGTCGTGGAGGCCCTGAGGGTGGAGTGGGAGCAGTCAGGTGGCTGTGGCCACAGCCCCACAGCCCTTCCTGGCTGGCCCAGCACCCAGCCCACCTGCAGGGAGACTCCATAGATGACGTCCAGGGGATCGATGACATTGCCTAGAGACTTGCTCATCTTCCGGCCGTGAGCATCTCGCACGATGGCGTGGAGGTAGACCTGAAGAGCAGGTGGGCAGGCCCGTGAGACTCAGTCCTCTCCTTCCCCGGCCTCAGTGCCCCGACCAGGACTGTGTCTGGTCTACCCCACTGTGAACCTCACGTCCCACTGAATGTCCCCAAGAGTTCGTTCAGTGCCTTTATGTGAATCAGAAGCACTCCCTCCTCTGGGAAGACGAAGCCCTGGGCACAGGGATCACTGAGCAGGGCCCAGGCTGGATTTCAACCCCCCACCAGCCCCTGGGTCAGGCCTGCCTACAGCTAACTCCATGCCCCAGCCACGCGGGGCCTGTGCTGCAGAACAGGACAGCAGGAGAGGAGGCTGGGGGTGATGGGAGGGTCTCGGCTGTCTCCGCACCTCTCTAAAGGGCAGCTTGCCCGTGAGCTTCAGGCCCAGCATGACCATCCGGGCCACCCAGAAGAAGAGGATGTCGTGACCGGTCTCCAGCAGTGTCCCAGGGTAGAACACACTCAGGTCTTCTGACTGAGGGCAGACCAGGGTGTGAAGAGGAGCCAACACCCACCCTCCAGTCCCCTGTCCCGCCAAGCCCTGGCCCAGGAACACACCTGGTTGGGCCAGCCAAAAATGGATAAGGGGAAGAGGCCGGAGGAGAACCAGGTATCCAATACATCCTCATCTGAGAGAGGCCAAAGGTCAGAGGTCAGAGGGAATGGAGCTCTGCCCCCAACAACTCTCTCCAAACCCTCAAAGCCCCTCCTTGCCTTGCTGGAGACTGATCTTGTCAGGGGACACTCTGAACTCCTTGGCTGCCTTCTCCCGGGCCTCCGCCTCGTTGCGTCCACTCACCCAGTACCGCCCGTCAGGGTCCTGCCGCAGGTGCAGTGATTACCCAAGGGGGTGTGTCTGCTTCTGGCTCATCCTGCCCCTCCCCCCACCAAGGACCCAATAAACACACTGCTCCCCCAGGGTGTCCCAGCAGCTAACTCTGGCCGTCTGCTCACCTCCCCAGGGGGCACCGCTGGGTCACTGACAGTGACAAAGTAGGCTGGGATGCGATGGCCCCACCACAGCTGCCTGGAAATGCACCACTCCCTGCAAATGTCGGGGAGGGGAAATCAGGGAGGGCCTGGTGGAGCCTGGCCCGAGCTCTGCTCAGCCCTTGGCAAGCCCCTCCCACACTGAGGGCCCTACACACCGGATGTTGTCCATCCAGGCATGCCATGTGCGCTGATGGGCCTCAGGCAGGATGCGAAGGTCGCCCCGAGTCACAGCGGCGCTGGCAGCCTGGGCCATCTCCCCGCAGCGAACGTACCACTGCGGCCGCAGCAGAGGCTCTACCACGTCCTTCGACCGGCTGTGGGTACGCATAGGTGAGAAGGCCAGGCGGTAAAACCCTAAGGAGCCCTCCACTTTCCTCCCCTCTCAGGCCCCCACCCTCACTTGCAAAGTGGCACCACCATGGGGTTGTCCTCAACGCCACGGAACAGTCCCTGATCCTTCAGCGCCACCAGCACCGCTTTCCTGGCCTCAAACCTAGGCAGGCCCTGGGTAGGAACGAGGCCTCATCATGGCGATGCCCAGCCACCCCTCCATCTCCCTGACCCGGGCACTCATGCTCCAGGCAGCCTCACCAGGAAAGGCGGAGGCACGTTGATGAGGGCCCCCCGGGAGTCCATGATGCTGATGGCCTCCAGCCCATGCCGCTGCCCAACTTCATAGTCGTTTTGGTCATGTGCGGGGGTGATCTTCACAGCACCTGGGTGTACATGGGGATGCCTGGGTCATGAGGGACTCCATGGAGTTCCTTCCTACACTCACTTCTTTTGCAGAAGGATGTAGCTCCAAGACCACTCCTGGCCCCCACTTGTCTAATGCAGTCCCTTGAGAACCACCCCAAGCTCTGCCTATTTGGCTGAAGCTTATTTTCTTTTTCTCTGAGAGAAGACGGAGAGCTAGGGTGCAGCTCCAGTCTTTTCCTGTCCCCATAGGACCAGCCCCTTGCCTACCTGTGCCAAAATCCATGTCCACAAATTCATCGAAGACAATGGGAAGGCTCCGAGACAGGAATGGGTGGATCACGTTCTTCCCCTTCAGGTGCTGGGGGTGGAAAAAGATACCAAAAAAGCATGAAGTGGGGCCAGACGCCGTGATTCCCACCTGTAATCCCAGAATTTTGGGAGGCTGAGGCAGGCAGATCACTTGAGGCCGGGAGTTGGAGACCAGCCTGGCCAACATGGTGAAACCTTGTCTCTACTAAAAATACAAAAAAAAACAAAAAAAAAATTAGCCAGGTGTGGTGACGCATGCCTGTAATCTCAGCTACTCAAGAGGCTGAGGCATGAGTACTGCTTGAAACCCGGGAGGTGGAGGTTGCAATAAGCCAAGATGGCACCACTGCACTCTAGCCTGAGCGAGAGAGACCCTCTCTCAAAAAAAAAAAAAAAAAAAGAACAAAGAGGAGGCTCCTGCCAAACAGGATAGCAAAAGTTCTAATTGTTAAAATAAATTACTAAATAGAAACAAAATAGTGCCTGGAAACAGATACAAGCAAATTTAGTATTTGTGAAAGGTGGCACTTCCTATCAGTAAAGTAAGGATAAACTATTCAAAATATTTGTTTGGAACAACTAGCTAATTATTTGGAAAAAATCTTCCCCTTATCAATAGTCACAAAAAGAAACTTTAGATAGATTAAAGAATTCAAGTGGCTCAAACCTATAACCCCAACACTTTGGGAGGCCAAGGTGGGAGGATTGCTTGAGCCCAGGAGTTGCAGACTAGCCTGGGCAACATAGTGAGACCTAGTCTCTGAAAAAAAAAAAAAAAAAAAAAAAAAAAAGGCATGGTGGCGTGCACCTTTGTTCCCAGCTGAGAGCCTCTGTCTCAAAAATAAAGAAATAAATAAATAAGCCGGGCGCGGTGGCTCACTCCTGTAATCCCAGCACTTTGGGAGGCCGAGGCGGGCGGATCACGAGGTCAGGAGATC
>NW_012106809.1:468362-471110 GCF_000951045.1 Mandrillus leucophaeus
GCTTGCCTCAGCCTCCCAAAGCGCTGGGATTACAGGCAGGAGCCACCACGCCCGGTTATTTAACTTTTTAAAAACTTTTTAAAGGGCTGGGCCCAAGTCCTTCCTTTCCAGGGCCCTGACTATCCCAACACTTGAACTCCCCAAACAGCCCCCAGTAGCTATACCGTCAGAGCTGGGAAAGACGCTGAAGACCAGTTTCTAACCCAGTTTCCTCTCCTCAGCCAGGGTCCTAAGTCCAACCCCTCCACCCCAAAAGGACGGGAGCCCTTTTTGGCCAGGATTCCTTCCCTAACTGTGGACAGTCCCCCACCTGGTATCTGGTATCTTTGGGGTGCACAGCTACAGCCACATCTCCCAGCATTGTCTCGATCCGAGTTGTTGCCACCACCACCTCCTCGTCGCTGTCTGGGGTGACAGAAGGCCTTGTGGTCTTGGCCCTGGCCCCTTCCTGCCACTCCCAGCCCAGGATCCTGGTGCCCCTGGCTCCTACCTGAGCCTTGGACCTTATAGGCAAAGGACACGAGGACCCCGAACTCCACCTTCTCCTTGTAGCCAGGCACGGAGAGCAGGGTGCGACCTGTCAGCTCCTTCTTATCCACCTGTAAAATGGGTATTTAGAGGCGTGGCCCAGGGGCCAGGGCCGGGGTAGACTGGAGATGGAGACAGGCCAGGTTAGGGGGCGCACCTCAATGTCAGAGATGGCGGAGTTGAGGGTGCAGGACCAGTTAACAAGGCGGGTACTGCGATAGATGACACCTTCCTCGTGAAGCCGGACAAAGGCCTCTGTGACAGCTGCTGAGAGTTTCTGGGGTGGAGCAGGGAGAAGTCAGAGAGATGGGCCTTGTGCTGGAGGCCCAGGCAGACACCCAGGGCTCCAGTGAGGCCTGGCCCATACAGAGTCCCACTGGCCAGTGCAAAGACCCCTCTGAGGGGAGTACTTTCCTTCTTTCCTTGAGGGGGAGAGGGGACTAAGGGAACACAAGAGCAGCCAACAAGTCTTGTGATGCTGCAGATGGCAACGAAGACACTCAGCTGGGGACAAGTATTGGTGCAGAGGACCCTGGGAGTTCAGGCTCCATGGGAGACGGGGTCCTGATCATGTGCCATCTGGAGGAATCTGGAGCTCCCAGAGCCAAGACAGGGAACACGAAGGGCCACGATATGGAAAGGGCCGTGGCGAGGGGTGGGAAGTGGCATTTGCAGCCGAGCCCTCCATGGTGTTTTACGTGGGCCAGCTCCTGAGAGAGGGCCGCAGCACCTGTGCTCTCTCCTGTGGGGGTCCCACCCTGGGGAGACTCCTACTCCTGCCCCAGCTTTGAGACCCCTCCCACGCACAGGATCCATGGTGAAACAGGCTCGATCCCAGTCCAAGGAGCTGCCGAGCTTCTTCAACTGGTGGTAAATCCGGTCACCTTTCCTGGAAGTAGACAGACAGGCTGAGGTCAGCACTCATGCCTGGGCTGGAGGGAGACATCAGGTGGCTGACTGGGCACTGTGGAGATCACCTATCCCCCTGAAATTTACCTGGTCCCTAGAGCCAACTGACTCTGCCTCTGTGAGAGGGTCTGACCCTGTGGCCAGGGGTTACAGGTGACAGAGGTCCTCTGGATAGGGAATAGGGAGGCAGGGCTGTAATGCCCACAGGGATGCTGCATACTCACTCCTCCTTCCACTTCCAGACCTCCTGTAGAAAGGCCTCGCGGCCCAGCTGGTGCCGGCTCAGCCCCTGCTCACGCCATAGCTTCTTCTCCACCACCACCTGGGTGGCAATACCTGCATGGTCACAGCCAGGGTTCCACAAGGTGGTCTCCCCACGCATACGGTGCCTGTTGGGGGGCATGGAGGACCAGAGGGTGAGTCAGGCCAGTGGGGCCTGAAAGGAGAGGCTCCAGGCAAGGAGTCAATGGACTCTAAATAAAGAAGCAGGGAGGCCGGGTGCAGTGGCTCATGCCTGTAATCCCAGAACTTTGGGAGGCTGAGGTGGGCGGATCACCTAAGGTGGGGAGTTCGAGATCAGCCTGGCCAACATGGTAAAACCCTTCTCTACTAAAAATACAAAATTAGCTGGGCATGGTGGCACGCGCCTGTAATCCCAGCACTTTGGGAGGCCGAGGTGGGTGGATCACCTGAGGTGGGGAGTTCAAGATAAGCCCCGGCCAACATGGTAAAACCCTGTCTCTGTTAAAAATACAAAGTTAGCTGGGCGTGGTGGCATATGCCTGTAACCTCAACTACTTGGGAGGCTGAGGCAGGAGAATTGCTTGAACCCGGGAAGCAGAGGTTGCAGCAAGCCAGGATCATGCCATTGCACTCCAGCCTGGGTGACAGAGTGAGACTCCGTCTCCAAAAAACAAACAAAAAAAGAAAGAAGCAGGGGTAGAGCTGGAACCCTTGTGATTCTAAAGCTAGTCAAGGAGAAAAGATTTGCAGGAAGAGCCAAGGCAATATGGAAAAAGAACAAAGACAGGCCTGCGTGGTGGCTCACACCTGTAACCCCAGGACTTTGGGAGGCCAAGGCGAGTGGATCACTTGAGGACAGGAGTTCGAGACCAGCCTGACCAACATGGCGAAACCCTGTCTCTACCAAAAATACAAAAATTAGCCAGGCATGGTGGTGCATGCCTGTAATCCCAGCTACTTGGGAGGCTGAAGCACAAGAATCGCTTGAACCCGGGAGGTGGAGGTTGCAGTGAGCTGAGATTGGGCCACTGCACTCCAGCCTGGATGATAGAGTGAGACTCTGTCTCA
>NW_012106809.1:473060-474698 GCF_000951045.1 Mandrillus leucophaeus
CTGGGCAACAGAGCAAGACTCTGACTCAAAAAAAAAAAAAAAACCAGGCCAGGCGCCGTGGCTCACGCGTGTAATCCCAGCACTTTGTGAGGCCAAGGCGGGCAGATCACGAGGTCAGGAGATTGAGACCATCCTGGCTAACACGCTGAAACCCTGTCTCTACTAAAAAAAAAACAAAAAACAAAAAATTAGCCGGGCATGGTGGCCGGCACTTGTAGTCCCAACTACTCTGGAGGCTGAGGTAGGAGAATGGCATGAACCCGGGAGGCGGAGCTTGCAGTGAGCCAAGATCGCGCCACTGCACTCCAGCCTGGGTGACTGCCTCAAAAAAATAATAATAATAAAAATAAAAAAATAAAACAAATAACTGTTTTCCCAGCTCTCAGTTACTTGCAAAATGCATAAACATTACATCCCCAGTGCTCAGCGCAGGAGGGGCACATAGTTGGGCCCAGTAAATATCTTTTGACCACATTAATTTAGTACCTAAGACACCTGAAAAAATTCTCAAAATTTAAATATAATAAACCCTGGTTTCCAAAAATGGTAAAGTCATTTTAAAACACTTTTTAAAAAGATTTGTCACCTATAATATTACTTTGTATTTATTACTAATTAAAATATTAGCAGTGAAAACAAATAGTAACAGAAAACAGGAGAAACATTTACAATAACAGGAAAACTACCACACAATAATAAAACACAAACATTTACAATATATAACAAAAAAATCAATACCCAGAACAGGTAAAGAATTCTCAAAAAAAATTAAAAAGAAAAACAACAAAGAATCAATAGGAAAACAGGCAAAAGATAGATACAGACAATTCACATACGGGTAAACCTGACTGGCCAAGAAATATGGAAATAGGTACAATTTCAATAGTAATCAGAAAAGTACAAAGTAAAGTAACAGAGGTATCATTTTTTGGTCCATCAGATTGGCAAAACTAATTAGGCAACCCTAATGCTCAGGCTTGGAAAGGGTGGGGAAATGAATCCTCTCACAGCAATTCCTGGAGGTATCAATCAGCAAAGCCATTCTGCAGGGCAACCTGGCAGCTTCTGTGCGTACTTAATATAGGTGTGCCCTGCCGACCTAGCAGTTTCACTTCTTGATAGCTACACCAGTGAAACCCTTCCACACATGCTTGAGCAAGCATGTACAGCAGGGGTATCCAATCTTTTGGCTTCCCTGGGCCACACGGAAGAACTGTCTTGGGCCACACATAAAATACACTAACACTGGCCGGGCGCGGTGGTTCACGCCTGTAATCCCAGCACTTTGGGAGGCCAAGGCGGGTAGATCACGAGGTCAGGAGATCGAGACCGTCCTGGCTAACATGGGGAAACCCTGTCTCTAGTAAAAATAAAAAAAAAAAAAATTAGCTGAGTGTGGTGGCGGGCGCCTGTAGTCCCAGCTACTCAAGAGGATGAGGCAGGAGAATGGCGTTAACCTGGGAGGCGGAGCTTGGAGCTTGCAGTGAGCCCAGATTGTGCCACTGCACTCCAGCCTGGGCAACAGAGCGACACTCATCTCAAAAAAAATAAAAAATAAAAATAAATAAATAAAAATACACTAACACTAACGATAGCTGATGAGCTTAAAACACACACACACACACACACACACACACA
>NW_012106809.1:476223-480710 GCF_000951045.1 Mandrillus leucophaeus
TATATATATTCATATATTTTTAATTAAATTCAAAATAATGTTATTGTTACTAGAAAAAGAAGGGACAGGCTGGGTGTGGTGCCTCACACCTATAATTCCAGCACCCTGGGAGGCTGAGGCAGGAGAATCACTTGACCTGGAGACCAGACTGAGCAACAAAGTGAAAACCCATCTTCACAAAAATTTAAATTAACTTAAATTAAAATTAAATAAAGAAAGAAGGGAGAGAAGAGAGTCTGCAAGTGGCAGTGTTGCATGGGAGTACTGGACTAGGAGAGGAAGCTAAATGATCAGATGGGAATGAGAGAGAGAAGTGTAGCGCCTCTGGGGGCAGAGGTAAGCACCAACCCAGAAGGAGAGAGGCTGGGGGGCTGTCAGCCAAGAGGAGAGAGCCAGATGAGGCAGAGGGAACCAGAGGGAGGTGCGGATAGGAGCTCACCATCGAGTCAGGGAGTCCTGGATGGCGTTGGTGAGCGCATGGCCCAGGTGCAGGGAGCCTGTCACGTTGGGGGGTGGGATGCACATCATGAAGACACCTCGGGGATTTGCTGCTGACACATTAGGACGCTGATGGTGGAGAAGGATGGCACATGTTTAAGGCCTCAGGTCACCTCTCCCAGCCCCTCCCAGGCAACACGTCCTTCAGTCCTGCCCTTCCCCACCCCACCCACTCTGGGCCTGGGCAGCAGTGCCCACTCACCCCATACTCTGGCTTGAAGAAACCCTGCTGCTCCCACCAAGGGTACCAGGCAGCCTCCACATACCGAGGGCTGTAGGAGTCGGGCATGGGGCCACTGACATCTGGGGGAGAGGAAGGGAGGGCTTAGTGCCATGGCTGAGAGCACCAGGAAGGAGACGTGCTGGCAGAGAGGGATCAGGATCTCCCTCTCTGAATGTCGCTTACATCGTAGGACAAGCATTTGAGGGGCCTAGGGGCAGGGGAGGGGGTCTGCAAATCCTCACCAAACAAAGTGGTGAGAGCAAGAACAGAGCAAGATAGCGTGAAAACTTGGAAGGGGCTTGCTGAGAGGTGAACCCCTTCCCACTCCTAGTACCTTTCTTTTCCCCGGGTGGGGTTGGGAGGTCATAGGTAATGACCCCAGGATCCCGTTTCTCCCTCTTCTCTGGTTTTGGTTTCTTCTGCTTGGGAGGGAGAAGACATAGGCCCAGGCATCAGCCACCCCATCACTGCACACATCAACTTTCCTTCCAGCTCCACCCTCGCCTCTCACCTCCCCTGCAGGTGGCTGCTGCTGTTGGATCTTCTGCTTCTGTTGGAATTTCTCTAGCTTCTCCCGTTTCTTTGCCTCTTTCTTGAGCTGAGCAGCTGTCTTTGGGAGGGCAGGAGTCTCGGGGCCTAGAGAGAGGCACAGAAATTCAGACTCAGCCAGCTGGGGACCCTCTTGGATGGCACTACTAGGTTTCAGATGGGCTATTTCAGATGCCCGAGGTCTCGCCCATGCTGACCTCCCCCCTCCCCCTCCTCTCCCGCAGGACCCTGCCCCAGTGATTCTGCCATTTCTATGAAAAAAAGAAAGTGAGTTGCATGGAAGGCCCCAGGGAAGCCCCTATCCTCCAACTCCTCGCCCTGCCTCACCTGGCTGATGAGAGAGAGGCCTGGCCCCTGAGTATAGAACTACTTCTCCCAGCACTGCTCGGAATTCTGGCTGCCGGACACACGTGACAAACCAGCGAGTCACATTATTCCAGATCCGGCGGGCAGGTGGGTCTAGGACCTGGAACACGAAATAAATGACTATTCTCAGTCACCCTACAGTGAGGTTTGAGGGGAGCAGTCTTGTTCTTCCCCAGGCCTGGTGACTCACGTATCGGAAAGGCAGCAGCAAGGCTGTGACAGCCGCCAGGTCAGCCAGAGTAGGGGCCTCCCCGGCCAAGTAGGTGTGCAGCCGAAGCCACTCCTCCAAGGGGCTCAAGGCCCTGCCCAGGGCCCCCAGCACAGCCTGGCAGGAAGGGGAAGAGGTGTGAGACAAGGTTTGGCCCGCCTCCATCTCCCACCACAACCCTCCTTTTGGCCTCCCTCCACCCCACTCCAACAAATCACCACCTCTGAGTCCCATTTCTTCACTCAAGTAGTCATAATAAAAATACTTCTGACTCATCCAGCAAATGAAACTCAATACTTATGTGTTAGATGCAA
This sequence comes from Mandrillus leucophaeus, assembly GCF_000951045.1. NCBI lineage: Eukaryota > Metazoa > Chordata > Mammalia > Primates > Cercopithecidae > Mandrillus > Mandrillus leucophaeus. The sequence goes on from NW_012106809.1 coordinate 478,382, forward strand.
TATGTTAAGCATAGAAGTAAAGATTATATGAGGCAACTCAATAACTGCCAGGTTCAGGACATCAATAAATATTTAAGTACTTCTCCAGGCAATGAGAGGACAACACGAACAGATAGACAGAGCCCTGACCTGGTAGAGTTAACATTCTTGTAGGGGAACAACAAATGAGCAAATATAAAATGCAGTGCTCAGGCCGGGCCTGGTGGCTCACGCCTGTAATCCCAGCACTTTGGGAGGCTGAGGCGGGGGGATCATGAGGTCAGGAGATCGAGACCATCCTGGCTAACAGGGAGAAACCTTGCTTCTACTAAAAATGCAAAAAAATCGGCCGGGCATGGTGGCAGGCACCTGTAGTCCCAGCTACTAGGGAGGCTGAGGCAGGAGAATGGCGTGAACCCGGGAGATGGAGCTTGCATTGAGCTGAGATCACGCCACTGTACTCCAGCCTGGGCAACAGAGCGAGACTCCGTCTCAACAACAACAACAAAAAACCAAAAAAAACCCATGCCATATTTTTCTTAATTCCTATGAAGAAAAATAAAGCAGAATGAGGGGAACAGGGGCCGGGCGCCGTGGCTCACGCCTGTAATCTCAGCATTTTGGGAGGCCGAGGCGAGCAGACAATCTGAGGTTAGGAGTTCAAGACCCTGGTCAACATGACAAAACCCCATCTCCACTAAAAACACAAAAAATTAGCCAGGCGAGGTGGCAAGCGCCTGTAATCCCAGCTACTCAGAACGCTGAGGCAGGAGAATCACTTGAGCAGTGAGCTGAGATCGCACCATGGCATTCCAGCCTGGGCAACAGAAGGAGACACAGTCTAAAAAAAAAAAAAAGAAAAGAAAAGAAAAAAAAGAGGGGAACAGGGAATTCCAGGAGAGAGGAACTCTATTTGTTTGTTTGGACAGACATTCTGAATGTAAGGACTCTATAGGGTGATCACAACATGAGGGAGCAAGTCAGGGTCTGTCGCATTCATTCATCCATTCAATAAATACCAATTTCCTATCATGTGCTCCACACCATGCAAGGAGGTGGAGTTGAAAGTACACCAAGGCTCAGGTCTCCTTTGGAAGGACTGATAGTTACAATCTGGCAGGGTTATCTCTCCTCTCACTTCCCTTCCTCATTTCATTTCTCTTTTATCTTCTCCCAGCAATTGTCATCTCTCCCTCACCCAGTCTTTTCCTGCAATTCAAATAATTTCTATCCTCATCAATTTCAGACTCATCAAACTTTTACTAAGAGACTTTAAAAGTGCCCAGCACTAAACTATGTGCTCTGCGCACATCTTTTAATCCTATTAACTCAGTGAGGCAAGCATTACATCAACTTGCCTGTGTGTTCATAGACATAGGACGACCAAGACACAGTGGGTTTATGAAGCGTGCCCAGGGTTACCATACCGGTTGGCAATCTGGGATTTGATCACTCTTTTCCCACATCTGATGTGCTACCTTCTTGTCTCACTGTCCATTCCAGTCCTCGCTTCCCTCCTCTGAATTTCTCCCCTCCCCCTCTGTACAACCCCCTCACCTGGGGGTCCTGGGCCGAGCTTCGGAGGCCCAGGGCCGGCAGCGTTGCTCCACAGGCAGCTGGTATTAACTCCGTGTCGGCGTAACTGACCCACTGTTGGACGAGGACAGCAGCCCGGCTGCCCCCTGGGCCTCCCAGGCCTGCAGGCCACAGCAACTGGGACACAGCCGTGGCCCCCCACACCCAGAGTCCACCGGGCCCCTGCTCCAGGGCCGGCAGGCGGGGTGGGGGAAAGGGAGTTCTGCTAGTCGGGGGCGGCTGGAGACAGATGCGGGGGTGGGCTCCTCCCCATCCGGGACCCTCCCCAGCCTCCCCATAGCGAGCGGCTATGAGGGCTCGGAGGCTGGGGAAGGCATCTGGGTGAGGGGAGACGTAGAGGATGGACATAGTTATGAGAGGGTCCGAACGAAGTAGAAAAACCTAAGAAGAAAGAGAGACAGGGGATGACTGAGGGATCCAGGTGGGTCCTATATTTGAGTAGAGAGGGGACCCTCACGGGAGCTCCTCCGCCGCAGACACCCGAGTCCCCCAGGACTGAGGGTCTGACCAGGCAGGCTGTCAGGAGCCAAGGACCTGGCTCTCAGAGGAGCAGTGACAGTAGGGAGCTCCTGGGGAAGAGGGACTATCCATGATCGCGAGGCTTCGGGGAGTGTGGATGACTCTCAGGAGCCGGTCGGCGTCTGGTTGGACGCGGGTTCGAGCCGCGTGTACGTACTGGAGGGAGATGGTAAGACTGGACCGGGAATCCACCTCACAGCCAGGCGCCAGCCGCGGCTGGACCGGCCGGGCGGCC
>NW_012106809.1:482380-485990 GCF_000951045.1 Mandrillus leucophaeus
GGAGGCGGAGGTTGCAGTGAGCCAGACCACACCAGTGCACTCCACCCTGGGCAACAGAGCAAGACTCCCATCTCAAAAACAAGAAAAGGAGGGTCATGCTAGATGGTCTCTAACGGTCCCTTAAGGCTGAGAAGTCTCATCTGTTATCATGAACTCTTTGCTGAATGAGTGAATGAAGTTTAGTAATTCCCAGTCACAACTTTTCTCCAAAATATAAATTACATCACTTGTATTTATCTTCTGTACATATTCAGAAAACATGTACTGATTTGGTTGGATTGGCGAAGTCCAGTAGCATGAAGTGCATCTTATAACACTGTCACATTAATGGAAGGACACCAAGCACTCCAGTTGCAGGTATGGTATAAGCAAAAGGCCAGAGGGAGAACATGCAGGTAGGGGCATGTTGGGGAAACATGGTGTAACAGCAACTGTATTATATGCTTTATACCAAGGAGAGTAGTGGGAAGCTGAGTTGGATTCTTGGCTGGGTTAATGGAGAGTAACAGGGACTTGGATGAATTTGACATCCTTTTCCACATCCCAGCACCCTGCCCAACACACAGTAACAGAACCAAAACACGAATTTGCATCATAAATTTTATTCCCGATGCGGGACAGATTCCTTCCATCCCCAAATGAATCACATGCTGCCCTGGAAAGACCTAGGAAACTCTCCTACCATCTCCAGGGAAGTAGTGAGAAAGGCAGGTGCTGGGGACTGGGAAGGCTTTGAAGTTTCCCAGCCTACTTATCCTCCCCTTCTCAAGAGAGGATAGCTGTTCCCTATTACTCCTCTCATCCACTCATCCCTTAAAAAAAACCCACAAAACCATCATTAGTAAAAAAACAAAACCCCTTCAAGTATTCGGGGTTAGGGGTTCTGGGCTGGGACTTGGGGTTACGGGTCACCAATGAAAGAGGGAGGGGAAGAGGAGGAGGAGCCATCACTGTTTCTGCTGCAGGGCTTCCTTCCTTGCCGCATCCTGCAGCAACTGTGTGTCGACCTCGTCTGCTGGCAGCTGCACATATCGGACCACTGAGCCCCGAATGAAGCAGTTCTTCACTGATAACTAGACAAAGATGGACAAATGTGAAAACACCCTTAAAAATGTCCTCTAACCACCCAGAGGCCTCCTGCTTTAGAGGTGTTTCCTCTTCTCCACAGACCCCAACTTACCATGTGAGGATATTTCTCAGGGTCTGTGACACTGATGTCAGTTAGTTTGATGTTGAGATACTAGGAAAGGAAGGTGAACACCATTATTATTTATTTATTTATTTATTGAGACAGAGTTTTGCTCTTGTTGCCCAGGCTGGAGTGCAAGGGTACCATCTTGGCTCACTGCAACCTCCGCCTCCTGGGTTCAAGCGATTTTCCTGCCTCAGCCTCTCTGGAGTAGCTGGGATTATAGGGATGCACCACAATGCCCGGCTAATTTTTTGTATTTTTAGTAGAGACAGGGTTTCACCATGTTGGTCAGGCTTGTCTTTAACTCCTGACCTCAGGCCTCGGCCTCTCAACGTGCTGGGACTATAGGCGTGAGCCACCACGCCTGGCCGAATAACACTATTATTAACCCTAGAGACATGATGTAAGAACCCAACCCTCTCCTTCCCCAGGAACCAATTCTGGGCCTTTACTATATCTCACCTGATCCACAGAATGGAGGGTTCCACAGATGCTGTCAAGGGCAGAGGGAGAGAAGAATCAAATTAGTTTATAACAAAGTCAACATAGAGGTGACTTCAGAGCTGGGATGAGAACATGACTGGGAGAAGTCAAGGACTTGAAGTCAGAAAAAGGTACAACCAAAAGGGGAAATTCCTAAGCCCTGGAGTAGGAAAGACGGCTAACAGAGTAGTATATTTTCTTTTTTTTTTTTTTTTCTCTTTTTTGAGACGGAGTCTCGCTCTGTTGCCCAGGCTGGAGTGCAGTGGCCAGATCTCGGCTCACTGCAAGCTCCGCCTCCCGGGTTCCCGCCATACTCCTGCCTCAGCCTCCCGAGTAGCTGGGACTACAGACGCTCGCCACCTCGCCCGGCTAGTTTTTTGTATTTTTTAGTAGAGACGGGATTTCACCGTGTTAGCCAGGATGGTCTCCATCTCCTGACCTTGTGATCCGCCCGTCTCGGCCTCCCAAAGTGCTGGGATTACAGGCTTGAGCCACCGGGCCCGGCGGCAGCATTACTCTTGATGATCCAGGCACGAGTGATGTCCTCTCCATTCTCCAATCCTCGAGCCCCTTAAAATGCTATTTGAGGAATGCTATCAAAACACCAGCGCTCTTTGAGAGAATGGTGCAAAAATTTAAAAAAACACCCTTTGGCTGGGCACCGTTGCTCAAGCCTGTAATCCCAGCACTTTGGGAGGCTGAGGCAGGAGGATCGCTTGAAGCCAGCTGCAGAACAGTCCAGACAACACAGCAAGACTTCATCTCTAAAGTTATAAAATAAAATAATTGTGTCCGGGCATGGTGGCTCACGCCTATAGTCGCAGCACTTTGGGAGGCTGAGGTGGGTGAATCACGAGGTCAGGTGTTCGAGACCAGCCTGGCCAACATCGTGAAACCCTATCTCTACTAAAAATACAAAAAATTAGCTGGGCATAGTGGCGGACACCTGTAATCCCAGCTACTCGGGAGACTGAAGCAGGAGAATCACTTGAACCAGGTAGGCGGAGGTTGCAGTGAGCCGAGATCGAGCCACTGCACTCCAGCCCAGGTGACAGAGTGAGACTCCATCTCAAAATAAATAAATAAAAAAAAATAATCATAATAAATAGCAGTTTAAAAAATGTCTTTATCTTGCCAAAAATAAAGTTAGCAGTTCTCTGTTGGGACTCCAATTTTTGTTAAAATTCTGAAAGTCTTTAAAACCCAGCGTCCAGGCCATGCACAGTGGCGTATGCCTATAATTCTAGCACTTTAAGAGGCCAGGGTGGGCGGATCACTTGAAGCCAGGACTTTCAGACCAGCCTGGCCAACACAGCAAATCCTCATCTCTACTAAAAATACAAAAATTGTCCGGGTGCGGTGGCTCATGCCTGTAATCCCAGCACTTTGGGAGGCCGAGGCGGGCAGATCACAAGGTCAGGAGATCAAGACCATCCTGGCTAACACTGTGAAACCCTGTCTCTACTAAAAATACAAAAAATTAGCCAGGCGTGGTGGCATGCACCTATAGTCCCAGCTACTCAGGAGGCTGATGCAGGAGAATCGCTTGAACCCGGGAGGCGGAGCTTGCAGTGAGCCGAGATCCCACCACTGCACTCCAGCCTGGGGGACAGAGCCAGACTCCGTCTCAAAAAAACAAAACAAAACAAAACAAAACAAATTAGCCGGGCATTGTGGTGTGTACCTATAATCCCAGCTACTCAGGAGGTGAGGCATGAGAATCACTCGAACCCAGAAGGAAAAGAAAAAAAATTTTAAAAACTAAATATAAAAATACAAAAATTAGCTGTGTGTGGTGCACGCCTGTAGTCCTCACTATACAGGAGGCTGAGGCACGAGAATCACTTGAATACAGGAAGTAGAGGTTGCAGTGAGCCAAGATCACGCCACTGCATTCCAGCCTGGGCGACAGAGTACGGCTCTGTCTCAAAAAAA
>NW_012106809.1:488076-489566 GCF_000951045.1 Mandrillus leucophaeus
GGCAGGAGAACGGCGTGAACCCGGGAGGCGGAGCTTGCAGTGAGCTGAGATCCGGCCACTGCACTCCAGCCTGGCGACACAGCGAGACTCCGTCTCGAAAAAAAAAAAAAAATACACAAATTAGCTAGGTATGGTGGCAGGCGCCTATAATCCCAGCTACTTGGGAGACTGAGGCAGGAGAATCACTTGAACCTGGACAGCAGAGGTTGCAGTGAGCCGAGATTGCGCCACTGCACTCCAACCTGGGCGACAAAGTGAGACCACGTCTCAAACAAAAATAGAAAAAAAAGAAGGCTGGGCACGGTGGCTCACTCCTGTAATCCCAGTACTTTGGGAGGCCAAGGTGGGTAGATCACAAGTCAGGAGATCAAGACCATCCTGGCCAACATAGTGAAACCCCCTTCTCTACTAAAAATACAAAAATTAGCTGGGCGTGGTGGTGCATGCATATAATGCCAGCTACTCGGGAGGCTGAGGCAGGATAATCACTTGAACCAGGGAGTCGGAGGTTACAGTGAGCTGAGATAGTGCCATTGCAGCCTGGCGACAGAGTGAGACTCGTCTCGGGGAAAAAAAAAAAAAAAAAAGGAAAAAAAGAAAAAGAAATGTTACTGGGGCCGGGCACGGTGGCTCATATCTGGGATTCCAGTACTTTGGGGGGCTGGGGCAGGCAGATCACGAGGTCAGGAGTTGGAGACTAGCCTGACTAACATGGTGAAACCCTGTCTCTACTAAAGATACAAAAAATTAACCAGGCGTGGTGGCGTGTGCCTGTAATCCCAGCTACCAGGGAGGCTGAGTCTGGAGAATTGCTTGAACCCAGTAGGCGGAGGTTGCAGTGAGCCGAGATCGCATCATTGCACTCCAGCCTGGGTGACAGGGCACGAGTCTGTCTCAAAAAAAAAAAAAAGGTACTTTAGGGCCTAGGGTTATAACACAACAGTCAGGCTTCCCAAATAAAAGGCCCAGTAAGGAGAAGAGAATCAAAAACAAGTCATCACACCAAATTGCCTAAGACTGCTAGTGATTTCCATACTTGTCTTGCTCTGTGTCCCCAATCTATACACATCAATACCACCTGCATGGCCAGTGCCACAAACGGAAACCTCTGTTCTAAAATGCAACGGCCCTTAAGTTCCTCTCCTCACCATTCCCTGCCACGTCAACGTGTAATCCACGAAGAAATTAAATCACATAGAAATGTGGAAGACAACCAGGCACATGGCACATGCCTGTAATTCCAGCACTTTGGGAGGCCAAGGTGGCAGGACTGCTTGAGTCCAAGAGTTTGAGACCAGCCTGGACAATACAGTGAGACTCTGCCTCTCCAAATAATTAAAAAATTAGCTGGGCATGGTGGCATGTAGCCCCACCTATTCAGGAGGCTGAATGAGCTATGACTGTGCCATTACACTCCAGCCTGGACAACACAGTGAGACCCCCATCTCAAAAAAATAAATGTGGAAGACACTTTTGGGAAGAGAATACAA
>NW_012106809.1:490566-501150 GCF_000951045.1 Mandrillus leucophaeus
AAAAAAAAAAAAAAAGAAAAAAGAAAACAAAAAAGAAAAAAGCTGGACATAATCATATTTCTGTTCTGTATCACTTACTAGTTTTGTAGACTTGAACAAGTGGTATAGCTGATCTAAGCCTCAGTTTCCTCATATGTATAACAGCAATAGTACATATTACTTAGGAGTGTTTGAGAAATCAATCAATAAATGTATTCAGAATAGTGCTTAGTCAATATGTCTTCAGATATTATTTTTCTTTCCTTAAGCACCTATCATACAACTGGCCTATACTAGGTATTAGATACACAGTAGCATATCTAATACGTAGGTTTCACCATGTTGGCCAGGCTAGTCTCAAACTCTTGACCTTGTGATCCACCCGCCTCAGCCTCCCAAAGTGCTGGGATTACAGGCATGAGCCACCATGCCCAGCCTATGGCCTGTTCTGTTTTTTTGTTTATTTTTTTGAGATGGAGTCTCGCTCTGGTCGCCCAGTCTGGAGTGCAGTGGTGCCATCTTGGCTCACTGCAAGCTCCACCTCCTGGGTTCATGCCATTCTCCTGCCTCAGCCTCCCAAGTAGCTGGAACTACAGGCGCCTGCCACCACACCAGGCTAATTTTTTGTATTTTTAGTAGAGACGGGGTTTCACCATGTTAGGCAGGATGGTCTCAATCTCCTGACCTCGTGATCCGCCCACCTCGGCCTCCGAAAGTGCTGGGATTACAGGCGTGAGCCACTGCGCCTGGCCTGGCCTGTTCTTTTTTAAGACAGTCTTCCTCTGTCACCCAGGCTGGAGTAAAGTGGTACAATCATGGCTCACTGCAGCCTCGACCTCCTGGGTTCAAGTGATCCTCCCACCTCAGTCTCCCAAATAGCTGGGACTACAGGCATGTACACCACATCTGGCTAATCTTTTATAGAAATGGTTCTATGTTGCCCAGGCTAGTTTCGACATCCTGGACTCAAGTGATCCTCCTGCTTCAGCCTCCCAAAGTGCTGAGATTACAGGTGTGAGCCACCATGGCCAGCCTAGTACTTACTCTTTATTTATTTTTTTTGAGAGAGTCTCACTCTGTCACCGAGGCTGGAGTGCAGTGGCGTAATCTCAGCTCACTGCAACCTCTGCCACCCAGGTTCAAGTGATTTTCCTGCCTCAGCCTCCCAAGTAGCTGGGATTACAGGCACCTCCCACCATGCCCGGCTAATTTTTGTATTTTTAGTAGAGACGGGGTTTCACCATCTTGGCCAGACTGGTCCTGAACTCCTGACCTCGTGATTCACCCACCTCGGCCTCCCAAAGTGCTGGGATTACAGGCATGAGCCACACGTCCAGCCCATGAGCCACCACACCTGACCAGTATTTACTCTTTAAACTGTATATTGCTTTGTATTGTTTTCCAATACACAATACAATCCCCAAGCTTATCTGTAAATTTAAGGCACAAGGCATTTATTTATCGTTAAATTTTAAAATTTGTCTTAGAGATGGGGTCTTGCTCTATTGCCCTGGCTAGAGTGCAATGGAGTAATCACTGCTCACTGCAGCCTCAAACTCCTGGGCTCAAGCAATCCTCCCTCCTCAGCCTCCCAAAGTGCTGGGATTACAGGCGTGAGCCACTGCACCCCACCCATTTATTTCTTTTGTTTGTTTGAGACAGAGCCTCGCTGTCACCCAGGCTGGAGTGCAGTGGCATGATCTCGGCTCACTGCAAGCTCTGCCTCCCAGGTTCACGCCATTCTCCTGCCTCAGCCTCCAAAGTAGCTGGGACTACAGGCGCCTGCCAACACGCCTGGCTAATTTTTTGTATTTTTAGTAGAGACGGGGTTTCACCGTGTTAACCAGGATGGTCTTGATGTCCTGACCTCGTGATCCGCCCACCTCAGCCTCCCAAAGTGCTGAGATTACAGGCGTGAGCCACTGCACCCGGCCATTTATTTCTTCTGTACATATTCCACCTCACCCAGCCCTCAAATATTTCTCAAATTAAAGAGGTTCCAGGGCCCTGGGCACACCCACCCCCAACAAACTTGTTGGAACAGGTACCTACCTCAGGTCATTCTTGAGTTCCACGACCACATCCTTGCCCACAAGGGACTTGAAAAAAGAATAGAAGAGCTATTGGGAGAGAGGGGGAAAACCATCATGTGGGAAGGAACATGGTAGGGAGGAGTGTCCCTTGACAGTATTACCAAATACCGGTATTGTGAACCCCATTGCATACCTAACAGTTCTCAAAATTTCACAGGAAAGAATAATTGGTTGAGAGGTGAAAGGCTGGAGCCCAAATTATTCTGCACACTGCATTGAGCCCATCACTTAAAGTCCCAGAGAGGCTCTGCCCTGCATACCTCGGCCTCCCCAGTGTGCTCTCTCAATCGACCACCTTTCTCGGGTACCTGCCCACTCCTTTCAATGAATTACAGAAAACATCCCACCCGCACCCTGCCGAAGCTTGCCTGGCAGAGAAGTGCTCTAAGGTCTAACTTTTACGTCTCCCGCTGTCCCCACTGAATCTCTCTCAGGGTTGGGGTTTTTTTCCTCATCATGGAAAAAAAAAAATCCCATTTGCTCTCAGGTGTCTCCTCAACGAACTTGAGGAACAGGACTAACGATGAAGATAAAAACTCCGGACCTAACTCCAGCCTAGGGGGACAAAGGCCAGACCCCCCTGCCCCAACCGTCCGAGATCCCCGAGGGCGCCCCCTTTTGACGTCACGGTACCCACCATGGTACTGGCGCAGCGGGCAGCGGGCCGGAGCGAGAAGAGAGTCGGATGCTGAGAGCAGGTCTGGGAGAACCGAAACGCGAGCCCGCGCGTGGGGCGAGGCGGGACCGCGCAAGCGCAGCGGGAAGGGACGCAGAACCCTCCAAGCGCTGAAGGGTAAAGCGCGGCCGACTTGCGGCTGGGAAGCGCAAGCTGGGTAAAACCGAGGGGAGGAGGAAGCCGGGAAAGGGGCGGGGTTTCCTTCGTTCCGACTTCTTCCAGGGCCGGCCGGCTCCCATTGCGCAGGCGCGGACCCTAGCCTGGGCTGCTAGGCGGGTGGACGCAGTCAGCGTCTGAGCTCAAAGGATTTTGTTCTTTTCCATAACCCTGCCGTCCACAGCGTGATCTGTTCGTGCCCTCTACACACATCCTATCGAGAATTGTGGGGAGTTTGTGAAGATTATGAAGTGTGCACTTTTCTATATTTGTTAAAGTAAAAACATAAAATTCAAAAAATAAAATTAAAAAATGTTTTTAATCTTAAATTCAGTTGATAAAAAAAAAAAAGGCCGAGGGCGGTGGCTCACGCCTTCAATCCCAGCACTCTGAGAGGCCAAGGTGGATGGATTGTGTGAGGTCAGGAGTTCGAGACCAGTCTAGCCAACATGGTGAAGTCCCGTCTTCACTAAAAATACAAAAAAAATTAGCCAGGCCTGGTCGCGGGCGCCTGTAATACCAGCTACTCGGGAGGCTGAGGAAGGAGAATCGCGTGAACCCGGGAGGTGGAGGTTGCAGGGAGCCAAGATCATGCCACTGCACTGCAGCCTGGGCGACAGAGCGAGACTCGTCTCAAAAAAAAAAATTGACCGGGCGCAGTGGCTGACGCCTATAATCCCGCACTTTGGGAGGCCAAGGCAAGTGGATCACCTGAGGTCAGGAGTTCTAGACCAGCCTGGCCAACATGGCGAAATCCTGTCTCTACTAAAAACCCAAAAATTAGCCAGGTGTGGTGGCACGCGCCTGTAAACCCGGGAGGTATAAGTTGCAGTGAGTGGAGATCGTGCCATTGTACTCCAGCCTGGGCAACAACAGTGAAACTCTTGTCTCAAAACAACAACAACAACAAAATGTTGAGGCCTGTAAATCCCAGCATTTTGGGAGGCTGAGGCAGGAGGATCATTTGAACCCAAGAGTTACAGTGAGCTACGATCTCCCCACTGCATTCCAGCCTGGGCAACAGAGCGAGATTCTGTCTATAAAAAAGAAAATTATAAGAAACAAAAAAATGTTGAGGAGTCCCAGAGATAAGGAGCTGGAGCACAAATTTTGGTTTTATCAAAGGTTACCAATAAATATATTTCTCCAAAGGAGCCAACCTCAATCTCCATATTTCTTACACACTTTTGCCAAGACTGTCCTGTAAAGGACTGAGTAAAAATAAAGAGACTGTGGCTTACAGACGCAAATAACCCAGTCTAACATTTCACTGCCAAATGTTTCAAACACAGACAGAAATGCACAGTTACATATCATTCTAACTCATGTCCCCCAGGTTTTTATAAATGTATATTAGGACACAGGTAAAAGAAAAAAATTTTTTTTGAGATGCAGTCTTGCTCTGTCATCAGGCTGGAGTGCGGTGCCACGATCTCAGCTCACTGCAACCTCCACAACCCAGGTTCAAGCAATTCCTCTGCCTCACCCTCCCGAGTAGCTGGGACTACAGGCGTGCACCACCATGCTCAGCTAATTTTTGTATTTTTAGTAGTGATGAGGTTTCACCATGTTGGGCAGGATGGTCTCGATCTCTTGACCTCATGATCCACCCGCCTCGGCCTCCCAAAGTGCTGGGATAACAGGTGTGAGCCACTGCACCCGGCCGGTAAAAATATTTTTTCATGGACTAAGACTTCATAAACTTATATTTGTCATCTTGCATAGAAGTACTTATTTGTCAAGAGTTTGTTATAGAAATATTTTCTGGGGCTAGGCATGGTGGCTCACGCCTATAATCCCAGCACTTTAGGAGGCTGAGGTGGGTGTATCACCTAGGTCAGGAGTTCAGAACAGCCTCGTCAACATGGTGAAACCCCATCTCTACTAAAAACACAAACATTAGCTGAGTGTAGTGGTGAGCGCCTGTAATCCCAGCTACTCAGGAGGCTGAGGCAGAAGAATTGCTTGAATCTGGGAGGCGAAGGTTGCAGTGAGCCAAGGTCGTGCCATTGCACTCCAGCCTGGGCGACAAGAGTAAAACTCTGTCTCCAAAAAAAAAAAAAAAAGAAAAAAGAAAGAAAAGAAATATTTTCTCCATATAATGAATGTAAACAATGAACTCTGTGAGTGCACAGATGCTGAACCTCCTGGACCTTACCTATACATCAGGACATCAAGCAGGATTTGTCCCTCCACCCCAAGCTGAGTCCTAAACACCAAAACCAGCTTGTAACTGATTAAAAGCAGTTATAGTTTACAATCTGTTCCATCTGTGCTAAAGGTATCTGAGGATCAAAAATTATGTGCTGATTGAAACAATGAGTTCATGGGCCGGGCGCGGTGGCTCACACCTGTAATCCCAGCACTTTGGGAGGCTGAGGTGGGCAGATTCTGAGGTCAGGAGATTGAGACCATCCTGGCTAACATGGTGAAACCCCATCTCTACTAAAACAATACAAAAAATTAGCCGGGCATGGTGGTGGACGCCTGCAGTCCCAGCTACTCGGGAGGCTGAGGCAGGAGAATGGCGTGAACCCGGGAAGCAGAGCTTGCAGTGAGCCGAGATTGTGCCACTGTACTCCAGCCTGGGCGACAGGGCAAGACTTCATCTCAAAAAAAAAAAAAGAAAAGAAAAGAAAAGAAAAAAAACCCCAATGAGTTCATGAAAATTCAAATACTTTACCCTTACTAATTTAATCATTCACAGTGAGCTCACAATCAGAGAACACATGCTCTCTCCATGAACTCTCCCCTTCGAGGTACATTCACAGCCTAAATACCAGAAATAATTTCCTTTAGGAACAAATTTACTGATTGACAAATAAGCATCCACACAGGAAGAAGAATGTTAGGGTGGCTGGAAATAACAGACATTCAAATACATCACACGGTTTAAAGAGGGGCCTAGTTTTCCTGAGTCCATTCCAGAGTCAGAAACAGGATATGAGGGAGTGTGATAGGTGGTGCATGAGACTCCTCCTCCAGAATTCCCAAGGGATGGTAACCTAGGTTCAGGTCTGGTCAAGAATAATAACGATGTTTGAAGATGAGGGGAATGAAATACACGTAGAGGCATCCTAGGATGCTTCAGTTCCAAAAAGAATTAATCTACTTCTTCAATTGTGGGGCCTGTGGCAGGCCTTCCAGGCGCATACCCTGTTCCACAGGCAGGCCCAGTGCATCCTCCCTGGTAGAGTTTTGTGATGATGGGGTTACACATCTGCTCCAATTCCTTTCTCTTATGATCAAACTCATCTTTCTCTGCCAGTTGATTGGCCTCCAGCCACGAAAGAAGTTCATTGCATTTATCCAGTATTTTCTTTTTATCAGACTCACTGATCTTGCCCTTCAAACCTTCATCACTCACAACACTCTTCATGTTAAAAGCATAGGATTCTAAGGCATTCTTTGCAGCAATTTTCTCCCTCTGGACCTCATCTTCAGCTTTATATTTCTCAGCATCCAGAACCATGCGCTCAATCTCCTCCTTGCTCAGGCGGCCCTTGTCATTGGTGATGGTGATCTTGTTGGCCTTCCCTGTGCTCTTGTCCATGGCTGTGACATTGAGAATACCATTGGCATCAATGTCAAACGTCACCTCGATCTGAGGAACTCCCCTGGGTGCTGGAGGGATTCCAGTGAGGTCAAAGCGCCCTAGCAGGTTGTTGTCCTTCGTCATGGCCCTCTCACCTTCGTATACCTGGATCAGCACCCCGGGTTGGTTGTCCGAGTAGGTGGTGAAGATCTGTGTCTGCTTGGTGGGGATGGTGGAGTTACGCTTGATCAGGGCAGTCATCACACCCCCGGCCGTCTCCAGCCCCAGCGACAGCGGAGCCACGTCCAGCAGCAGCAGGTCCTGCACCTTCTCAGACTTGTCCCCCATCAGGATGGCCGCCTGTACCGCAGCCCCATATGCTACTGCCTCATCAGGGTTGATGCTCTTGTTGAGATCACGTCCATTAAAGTAGTCCTGAAGCAGCCGCTGCACCTTGGGGATGCGGGTGGAGCCCCCTACTAAAACAATGTCATGGATTTTAGCCTTATCCATCTTGGCATCCCGAAGTGCTTTTTCTACAGGCTCCAGGGTACCCCTAAAAAGGTCTGCACACAACTCTTCAAATCGAGCTCTGGTGATGGATGTGTAGAAGTCAATGCCTTCATAAAGTGAATCAATTTCTAGGTTGGCCTGGGTGCTGGACGACAGGGTCCTCTTGGCCCTCTCGCAGGCGGTGCGCAGCCGCCTCACGGCTCGCTTGTTCTGGCTGATGTCCTTCTTGTGCTTCCGCTTGAACTCTTCCACGAAGTGGCTCACAAGCCTGTTGTCAAAGTCCTCCCCACCCAGGTGAGTGTCCCCAGCAGTGGCCTTTACCTCAAAAATCCCATCATCTATGGTCAGAATTGACACATCAAATGTGCCTCCACCCAGATCAAAAATCAGGACATGTCGTTCTCCTCGACCTCCTTTATCTAAACCATAGGCAATGGCAGCAGCTGTGGGCTCATTGATGATTCGTAGCACATTAAGTCCAGCAATCACACCTGCATCCTTAGTAGCCTGACGTTGAGAGTCATTGAAATAGGCTGGCACGGTAATCACTGCATTGGTGACAGGGTGGCCCAAAAATGCCTCAGCAGTCTCTTTCATCTTAGTCAGTACCATCGAAGAGATTTCCTCAGGGTAGAAAGCTTTATTCTCCCCTTTGTAGGACACAAGCACTTTGGGCTTGCCTCCTTCATTAATCACTTGAAAAGGCCAAAGTTTCATATCTGATTGCACAACAGGATCATTAAATTTCCTGCCGATCAGACGTTTGGCATCAAAAACAGTGTTCTGGGGATTCATGGCTACCTGGTTCTTGGCCGCATCCCCAATGAGCCGCTCGGTGTCTGTGAAGGCCACGTAGCTGGGGGTGGTGCGGTTGCCCTGGTCATTGGCGATGATCTCCACCTTGCCGTGCTGGAACACCCCCACACAGGAGTAGGTGGTGCCCAGGTCGATACCTATGGCAATCCCCTTGGCAGCAGCCATGGTTCTCTGAGGCCTATGGAGAAAGAATGAGATACTGTTTTGGCAGAATGCTTTTCAATGTTATTTATTTTTTTGAGACAGGGTCTTCCTCTGTCACCCAGGTTGGAGTGCAGAGGCGCAGTCATAGCTCACTGCAGCTTTGATCTCCTGGGCTCCAGCAGTCTTCCTGCCTCAGCCTCCAGAGTAACTGGAGACATCATGCCTGGCTAATTTTTTTTTTTTTTTTTTTTTGAGATGGAGTCTCACTTTGTCATCCAGGCTGGACTGCAGTGGCATGATCTAGGCTCACTGCAACCTCCACCTCCTGAGTTCAAGCAATTCTCCTGTCTCAGCTTCCCGAGTGACTGGGATTATGGGGGTGCCACCACGCCTGGCTAATTTTTGTATTTTTAGTAGATATGGGGTTTCATGGTTTCACTATGTTGGCCAGGCTGGTCTTGAACTCCTGACCTCAGGTGATCCGCCCGCCTCAGCCTCCCAAAGTGCTGGGATTACAGGTGTGAGCCACGGTGACCAGCCCTCTGCCTGGCTACTTTTTAAATTTTGTGTATAGATGGGGTTTCACTATGTTGCTTAGGCTGGTCTCAAACTCATGGGCTCAAACGATCCTTCAGCCTCAACCTCCCCAAGTACTGGGATTACAGGAGTGAACATCTCGTCCAGCCTATTTTTTATTTTTTATTGTGGTAAAATACACACAAATTGTACCATCTTAACCATTTTTAAGTGTAGAGTTTGGTAGTGAGTTCAATCACAGTGGTGATTGAAATCGGTCAACCGATTTCCAATATTCTGTTCATCTCGCAAAACTGAAACTGTATACTCATTAAGCAACTCTCGTTTTCCCCTCCCTTTAGCCCCTGGTAACTACCATTCTTTTTTCTCATTTTTTTTAGAGACAGGGTCTCATTTTGTCACACAGGCTGCACTACAGTGGTGTGATCATGGTTCACTGCAGTCTTGACCTCCCAGGCTCATGGGATCCTTTTGTCTCAGCCTCCCAAGTACCTGGGACCACAGGTGAATGCCACTACACCCAGTTAATTTTTAATTTTTTTTTAGAGACAGGGTCTCCCTATGTTGCCCAAGCTAGTTTCTCACTCCTGGGCTCAAGGAAATCTCCTCCCACCTCCAAGTTACCAAGTGTTGGGATTATAGGCTCGAGCCAAGGCACCTGACCTCTTTTTTCTATCTCTATGAATTTGACTACTCTTGTAACTTCATATAAGTGGAATTATACAGTATTTGTCCTTTTGTGACTTTGCTTATTTCACTTAGCTTATGTGCACAGGTTTCATCCATGTTGTAACATGTCAGAATTTCCTTCCTAAGGCTGAGTAATATTCACAATATTTATATACAACTTAATTTGTTTTTGTTTTGAGACAGAGTCTCACTCTGTTGCCCAGGCTGGAGTGCAGTGGCGCGATCTTGACTCACTGCAACCTCCACCTTCTGGGTTCAAGCTAATTCTCCTGCCTCAGCCTCCCGAGGAGCTGGGACTACAGGCGTGCACTGCCGCACCCCGATAATTTTTGTATTTTTAGTACAAACAGAGTTTCACCATGTTGGCCAGGCTGGTCTCAAACTCCTAACCTTAAATGATCCACCTGCCTCGGTCTCCCAAAGTTCTGGGATGACAGGCATGAGCCACCGCACCTGGCCTATATACCACATTTTGCTTATGCATCCCTCGATGGACACAGGTTACAGAATAATGTTGCTATGAACAAGCCTATACAAATACATGGAGACGCTACTGTCATGGCAGAGTGCTTTTTGGACAGGGTAAAGTATTCTCAGCTACTCAAAGGAGTTTGGAAGCAAGTAGCTGTATATTGTTTTCAATTTCCCAAGTGACCTAATTCTACTGTCCTGTTCCTGTGTCTGTCATATATTTTATTGTGGGACTCTGTTTCTTTATGACCCAAGAGTAGTGTACATTCTGGTCTCTTCAAGAGACATCAGCCTCCACACTTGAGTTCTGCTGCCTTCCGGGGATACTATTCTCTACTAGGGGCTCATAGGCAGTCAATTCCAGTCAGCCTGAAGATGACTGCTAGAAACCCACAAACCCGCGAGTTTTCTCAAAAGACATGCGGTCCAGACAGTATGTCTATCCTTCTCCTGAAGAAAACCCCTGTTTTCTGGAGTCAATAACTAATCAATAAAGGGTTTAAGGGCCGGGCGCGGTGGCTTACGCCTGTTATCCCAGCACTTTGGGAGGCCGAGACGGGCGGATTATGAGGTCAGCAGATCGAGACCATCCTGGCTAACACGGTGAAACCCCGTCTCTACTAAAAAAAGAAAAAATTAGCCGGGCGTGGTGGCGGGCGCCTGGAGTTCCAGCTGCTCCGGAGGCTGAGGCAGGAGAATAGCTTGAACCCGGGAGGCGGAGCAATTAGCCGGGCGAGGTGGCGGGCCCCTGCAGTCCCAGCTACCCGGGAGGCTGAGGCAGGAGAATGGCGAGAACTCGGAAGGCGAAGCTTGCAGTGAGCCAAGATCGTGCCACTGCACTCCAGCCTGGGCGACAGAGCGAGACTCCCTCTCAAAAAAATAAAATAAAATAAAAATAAAAATAAATAAACGGTTTAGGGTCTACCCCTCTCCACACCTGAGATTCCTAGGCCGAACTCTCTTTCCTCCGCCTC